>NC_090725.1:313851908-313896908 GCF_036898095.1 Palaemon carinicauda | reverse complement strand
TAAGGCTAAATATTTTACATTATTGTTCTTTTCATATCGAGCTTCATGATTATCAAATTATGATTTAGAATTAATAAGGCAATTATATTTTAGCATAAGATAAAAATCAATCTGCCGATACACATTCTCAAAAAAATATTTAACCAAAAATTTTAACGCTCGTGAATAGTTTATTGGCTATTTTAGGAATTTTTGATACACGATACGATGTCGAGTAGTGACTGAGAGTTTGCTGATGATACACAGTAAGTAACAGTAGCCAAAATAGTGCTTTTTTTCGTTTTGGATCATAAACAAGGTTGAAAACAGCTCCTACTAATTTTGTACCAATTCATAGCTCTTCACTTCGCGGCCGGACGTAAGAGTGACCAATCTTCTTTTACATGCCGTTTTATTATTATCATTATTACTGTTTTTTTCTTTGTATGTTAGTTTTAACAGTATTAATTGGTTTTATTAATATCAATGTAATTTTCTTGTTTGTATCAATGTATGTAATAAGCGGCTGAATGTAAGTTTAACCAATCTTATTTTGAATGGTGTTTTATTATCATTAGTACTGTTGGTTTCTTCCCATGTTAGTTTTAATATTTATTTTTTATTATCAATGTTATTATCTTGTTTTATCATAATGTGAGTAATAAGAGACAGAAGTAGGCTTGGAGCAATAATAGGCTTACAGAACTTTTTATCTTGCCGTCAATCATGCTATCAATTATGCCATCAATTAAGGCTTTATCAATATTTAGAATTTCTTCACCCATACTTCTGTCTTCTATAAGGTTCAATCCAAAATCGGGTATAGTTTAGTTTGAGTATCGGAAACACACATCTTGGAAATGCAGCTGCTATAGTTCTCCAGTCCTCAGACCTCTATGGTATTAATACTTGATTTCATGTGTTGAACTGTTCTTAAGGAACTGTTAAAGTATTGATAACTGTGTAAGCCTAGTGCAATTTTGAGTTTAAGTTGCTTCAACAAAATAAAGTGTTAATAACTATCCAAGCCTAGATCAATATTGTGTTTGTATGGCTTTAACATAATGAAGTGTTAAGAATTCTGTTTAATCGCTGTACACGGTAGTCATTTGGTCCAACAATTCATAATTCGCTGTTAACGAAATGAAGTGTTACTAAATAATCTGGTAGAGAGCAACTGTATAATTTGGACCTGTGCTCTTCCTGTAGCAACACATAAGCTACTTTTTATTTTCTCATATACAATACTGTACTATTTGACAGATATTAGATGGACATTAAGATTAACAAAATTGGTCCCTAGATATTAAAAAATAAGTACGGGAATGAAGAGGATAATTGACAAGTTAAGAAAATTTGCAGGTGTAGACTGGCATGGAAAGACCATAAACAAATGCCTGATGATGATGTTGATAATATTAATGATATATATATATATATATATATATATATATATATATATATATATATATATATATATATATATATATATATATATATATATATAAAGATAGAGAGTTAATATGAAAAATACTATTAGATTGATTACTGTCATATTTACTTCTGCCAAGGTTTCATCTTAAATTTTAATCCCAAAAATTTTTATATATGACCATATTGGCTATTATTATTATTATTATTATTATTATTATTATTATTATTATTATTATTATTATTATTATTATTATTATTATTATTATTATTATTATTATTATAATTTTCATTACTTTTATTATTAATATTATTATTATCATCCACTTCACTAGTATCAAATTGAATTAATTCAGAATCGCCTTATTTATTATAATCTTATATATTGAGTATATTTTTAATCATTGTTGTTTTTAATACCATTATTATTGATTTAAAATAATTCAAAATCACCTTATTTATTATAATCTTAAGAATTTAGTACATTTTCAATTAGTATTTCTATTATTATCATTACTGCCAATTTGAATTCTTCCAAAAATGCCTTAATTGTTAAGCTCACTTGTCACGCAATGCAGGGCATTTTAGTATGCACCATGAAGCGACCAAAAAATGAAGTTTTCCTTTTTCTTTTCAGTTAATTGAAATAGCGTATTTCGCCATCTCCCCTGGTAGGGAACTTTTCCCTTAAAAACTGACAGGATACAAATGGCTCTCCCATGGCGGTGGTGGGACGTGTCCCTCATGGGCACAGAGAGAGAGAGAGAGAGAGAGAGAGAGAGAGAGAGAGAGAGAGAGAGAGAGAGAGAGAGAGAGAGAGAGACATACACGAATGTTCATCGCAATTACGAGGTATGTCTAGTTGAGAAAAAAATACCATTATTATTATTATTATTATTATTATTATTATTATTATTATTATTATTATTATTATTATTGTGTTATAATAATGATAATAATAAAAATAATAATAATAATAATAATAATAATAATAATAATAATAATAATAATAATAATAACAACAATAATAATAATAATAATAATAATAATAATAATAATAATAATTATTATTATTATTATTATTATTATTATTATTATTATTATTATTATTATTATTTTGACCTTTGGAGGTGGCCCCTACTTATTTTGACCCTTGGAGATGGTCCCTTCTTATTTTGATGTTATATTATTATTATTACTATTATTATTATAATTATTAGTTTGACCCTTGGAGATGGTCCCTTATTATTTTGACGTTATATTTTTATTATTATTATTATTATTATTATTATTATTATTATTATTATTATTATTATTATTATTATTATTATTTTGAACTTTGGAGATGGACCCTACTTATTTTGACCCTTGGAGATCGCCCCTATTTATTTTGACCGTTGTTGATGGCCTTTACTTATTTTGACCCTTGTAGATGGCCTCTACTTATTTTGACCCTTGTACATAGCCCCTATTTATTATGGCCCCTACTTATTTTGACCCTTGTAGATGGCCTCTACTAATTTTTACTCTTGTAGATGGCCTCGACTTAGTTTGACCCTTGCATATGGCCTCTTATTTATTTTGACTCTTGTAGATGGCCTCTACTTATTTTGACCCTTATAGATGGCCCCTACTTATTTTCATCCTTGGAGATGGTTTCTTCTTATGTTCACCCTTTTAGATGGCCTCTACTTATTTTGACCCTTGTTGATAGCCTCTACTTATTTTGACCCTTGTAGATGTCCCAACTTATTTTCATCCTTGGAAATGACCTCTACTTATTTTCATCCTTGGAAATGACCTCTACTTATTTTGACCCATTGTAGATGGCCCCTACTTATTTTGACCCTAGTAGATGGCTTCTACTTATTTTGACCATTGTAGATGGCCTCTACTTATTTTGACCCTTGTAGATGTCCCCTATTCATTTTCATCCTTGGAAATGACCTCTACTTATTTTGAACCTTGTAGATGGCCTCTACTTATCTTGACCCTTGTTGATGGCCTCTACTTATTTTGACCCCTGTAGATGGCCTTTACTTATTTTGACCTTTTGTATATGGCCCCTACTAATTTTGACCCTAGTAGATGACCTTTACTTATTTTGACCCTTGAAGATAGCCTCTACTTATTTTGACCCTTGTAGATGTCCCCTACTTATTTTCATCCTTGTAAAGGGTTCCTACTTATTTTGACCCTTGTAGATGGCCTTTACTTATATTGACCCTTGTAGATGGCCCCCACTGATTTTCACCCTTGGAGAAGGACTCTACTTATTTTGATCCTTGTAGATGGCCCTTACTGATTTTCACCCTTGGAGATGGCCTCTACATATTTTGACCCTTGTAGATGGCCTCTACTTATTTTGACCCTTGTAGATGTCCCCTACTTTTTTTCATCCTTGGAGATGACCGCTACTTATTTTGACACTTGTAGATGGCCCCTACTTATTTTCATCCTTGGAGATGGCCTCTACTTATTTTGACCCTTGTAGATGGCATCTACTTATTTTAACCCTTGTTGATGGCCTCTACTTATTTTGACCCATGGAGATGGAACTTACTTCTTTTAACTATTATTATTATTATTATTATTATTATTATTATTATTATTATTATTATTATTATTATTATTATTATTATTATTTTGAACTTTGGATATGGACCCTACTTATTTTGACCCTGGGAGATGGCACCTACTTATTTTGACTCTTTGGAGATGGCCCCTACTTATTTTGACCTTTGGAGATGGCCCCTACTTATTTTGACCCTTGGAGATGGCCTCTACTTATTTTGACCTTAGGAGATGGCCCCTAATTATTTTGGCTTTTTGGAGATGGCCCCTATTCATTTTGCCCCTTGCAGATGGCTCCTACTTATTTTGACCTTTGGAGATGGCCCCTACCTATTTTGACCCTTGAAGACGGTCTCTACTTATATTCACCCTTTGTAGATGTCCCTACTTATTTTGACCCTTGTAGATGGCCCTCTACTTATTTCGACTTTTGTAGATGGCCTCTACTTTTTCTTACCCATGTAGATGCCCCCTACTTATTTTGACCCTTGTTGATGGCCCCTACTTATTTTCATCCTTGGAGATAGCCTCTACTTATTTTGACCCTTTTAGATGGCCTCTACTTATTTTGACCCTTGTAGATGGCCTCCACTTAAGTTGACCCATGGAGATGGTCCTTACTTCTTTTGACTTTATTATTATTATTATTATTATTATTATTATTATTATTATTATTATTATTATTATTATTATTATTATTATTATTATTATTATTATTATTATTATTATTATTATTTTGAACTTTAGAGATGGACCCTACTTATTTTGACCCTTGGAGTTGGCCCCTACTTATTTTGACTCTTTGGAGATGTCCCCTACTTATTGTGTCCATTGTAGATGGCCCCTACTTAGTTTGACCCTTGGAGATGGCCCCTACTTATTTTGGCCCCGGGAGATGTCCCCTACTAATTTTGACTCTTTGGAGATGGCCCTTGCTTATTTTGACTCTGGGAGATGGCCCCTACTTATTTTGACATTTGGAGATGGCCCCTACTTATTTTAACCCTTGGAGATGGCCTCTACTTATATTCACCATTGGAGGTTGACCCTACTTGTTTTGACTCTCTGGAGAGGGCTCCTACTTATTTTAACCGTTGGAGATGGCCCATAATTATTTCGACCCTTGTAGATGGCCTCTACATATTTTTATCCTTGGAGATGGCCTCTACTTATTTTGACCCTTGCAGATGGCTTCTAATTATTCTGACCCTTGTTGATGGCCTCTACTTATTTGGACCCATGTAGATATCCCCTACTTATTTTCATCCTTGGAAATGACCTCTACTTATTTTGACCCAGTGTAGATGGCCCCTACGTACTTTGACTCTTGTAGATGGCCTCTACTTATTTTGACCTTTCGTAAATGGCCCCTACTTATTTTGACCCTAGTAGATGGCCTCTACATATTTTGATCCTTGCAGATGGCCTCTACTTATTTTGACCCTTGTAGATGTCCCCTACTTATTTTCATCCTTGGAAATTACCTCTACTTATTTTGACCCATTGTAGATGGCCCCTACTTACTTTAACTCTTGTAGAGGGCCTCTATTTATTTTGACCTTTTGTAAATGGCCCCTACTTATTTTGACCCTAGTAGATGGATTCTACTTATTTTGACCATTGTAGATGGCCTCTACTTATTTTGACCCTTGTAGATGTCCCCTACTAATTTTCATCCTTGAAAATGACCTCTACTTATTTTGACCCTTGTAGATGGCCTCTACTTATCTTGACCCTTGTTGATGGCCTCTACTTATTTTGACCCATGGAGATGGTCATTACTTCTTTTGACTTTATTATTATTATTATTATTATTATTATTATTATTATTATTATTATTATTATTATTATTATTATTATTATTATTATTATTATTTTTAACTTTGGATATGGACCCTACTTATTTTGACCCTGGGATATGGCCTCTACTTATTTTGACCCCTGTAGATGGCCTTTACTTATTTTGACCTTTTGTATATGGCCCCTACTTATTTTGACCCTAGTAGATTGCCTTTACGTATTTTGACCCTTGAAGATAGCCTCTACTTATTTTGACCCTTGTGGATGTTTCTACTTATTTTCATCCTTGTAAAGGGCTCCTACTTAATTTGACCCTTGTAGATGGCCTTTACTTATTTTGATCCTTGTTGATGGCCCTTACTGATTTTCACCCTTGGAGATGGCCTCTACATAATTTGACCCTTGTAGATAGCCTCTACTTATTTTGACCCTTGTAGATGTCCCCTACTTATTCTCATCCTTGGAGATGACCGCTACTTATTATGACACTTGTAGATGGCCCCTACTATTTTCATCCTTGGAGATGGCCTCTACTTATTTTGACCCTTGTAGATGACATCTACTTATTTTAACCCTTGTTGATGGCCTCTACTTATTTTGACCCATGGAGATGGTCCTTACTTGTTTTAACTTTATTATATTATTATTATTATTATTATTATTATTATTATTATTATTATTATTATTATTATTATTATTATTATTATTATTATTATTATTATTTTGAACTTTGGATATGGACCCTACTTATTTTGACCCTGGGAGATGGCACCTACTTATTTTGACTCTTTGGAGATGGCCCCTACTTATTTTGACCTTTGGAGATGGCCCCTACTTATTTTGACCCTTGGAGATGGCCTCTACTTATTTTCACCTTCGGAGATGGCCCCTATTTATTTTGGCTTTTTGGAGATGGCCCCTACTCATTTTGCCCCTTGCAGATGGCTCCTACTTATTTTGATCTTTGGAGATGGCCCCTACTTATTTTGACCCTTGAAGACGGTCTCTACTTATTTTTACCCTTTGTAGATGTCCCCTACTTATATTGACCCTTAGAATTGACCTCTACTTATTTTGACCCTAGTAGATGGCTTCTACTTATTTTGACCATTGTAGATGGCCTCTACTTATTTTGACCCTTGTAGATGTCCCCTACTTATTTTCCTCCTTGGAAATGACCTCTACTTATTTTGACCCTTGTAGATGGCCTCTACTTATCTTGACCCTTGTTGATGTCCTCTACTTATTTTGACCCCTGTAGATGGCCTTTACTTATTTTGACCTTTTGTATATGGCCCCTACTAATTTTGACCCTAGTAGATGGCCTTTACTTATTCTGACCCTTGAAGATAGCCTCTACTTATTTTGACCCTTGTAGATGTCCCCTACTTATTTTCATCCTTGTAAAGGGCTCCTACTTATTTTGACCCTTGTAGATGGCTTTTACTTATATTGACCCTTGTAGATGGCCCCCACTGATTTTCACCCTTGGAGAAGGACTCTACTTATTTTGATCCTCGTAGATGGCCCTTACTGATTTTCACCCTTGGAGATGGCCTCTACATATTTTGACCCTTGTAGATGGCCTCTACTTATTTTGACCCTTGTAGATGTCCCCTACTTATTTTCATCCTTGGAGATGACCGCTGCTTATTTTGGCACTTGTAGATGGCCCCTACTATTTTCATCCTTGGAGATGGCCTCTACTTATTTTGACACTTGTATATGGCCCATACTTATTTTCATCCTTGGAGATGGCGTCTACTTATTTTGACCCTTGTAGATGGCATCTACTTATTTTAACCCTTGTTGATGGCCTATACTTATTTTGACCCATGGAGATGGTCCTTACTTCTTTTAACTTTATTATTATTATTATTATTATTATTATTATTATTATTATTATTATTATTATTATTATTATTATTATTATTATTATTTTGAACTTTGGATATGGACCCTACTTATTTTGACCCTGGGAGATGGCACCTACTTATTTTGACTCTTTGGAGATGGCCCCTACTTATTTTGACTTTTGGAGATGGCCCCTACTTATTTTGACCCTTGGAGATGGCCTCTACTTATTTTGACCTTAGGAGATGGCCCCTAATTATTTTGGCTTTTTGGAGATGGCCCTTATTCATTTTGCCCCTTGCAGATGGCTCTTACTTATTTTGACCTTTGGAGATGGCCCCTACCTATTTTGACCCTTGAAGACGGTCTCTACTTATATTCACCCTTTGTAGATGTCCTCTATTTATTTTGACCCTTGTAGATGGCCTCTACTTATTTAGACTCTTGTAGATGGCCTCTACTTTTTCTTACCCATGTTGATGCCCCCTACTTATTTTGACCCTTGTTGATGGCCCCTACTTATTTTCATCCTTGGAGATAGCCTCTACTTATTTTGACCCTTTTAGATGGCCTCTACTTATTCTGACCCTTGTAGATGGCCTCCACTTAAGTTGACCCATGGAGATGGTCCTTACTTCTTTTGACTTTATTATTATTATTATTATTATTATTTTTATTATTATTATTATTATTATTATTATTATTATTATTATTATTATTATTATTATTATTTTGAACTTTAGAGATGGACCCTACTTATTTTGACCCTTGGAGTTGGCCCCTACTTATTTTGACTCTTTGGAGATGTCCTCTACTTATTGTGTCCATTTTAGATGGCCCCTACTTAGTTTGACCCTTGGAGATGGCCCCTACTTATTTTTGCCCCGGGAGAGGTCCCCTACTAATTTTGACTCTTTGGAGATGGCCCTTGCTTATTTTAACCCTGGGAGATGGCCCCTACTTATTTTGACATTTGGAGATGGCCCCTACTTATTTTAACCCTTGGAGATGGCCTCTACTTATATTCACCATTGGAGGTTGACCCTACTTGTTTTGACTCTCTGGAGAGGGCTCCTACTTATTTTAACCGTTGGAGATGGCCCCTACTTATTTCGACCCTTGTAGATGGCCTCTAGCCTACATATTTTTATCCTTGGAGATGGCCTCTACTTATTTTGACCCTTGCAGATGGCCTCTAATTATTCTGACCCTTGTTGATGGCCTCTACTTATTTGGACCCTTGTAGATATCCCCTATTTATTTTCATCCTTGGAAATGACCTCTACTTATTTTGACCCAGTGTAGATGGCCCCTACGTACTTTGACTCTTGTAGATGGCCTCTACTTATTTTGACCTTTCGTAAATGGCCCCTACTTATTTTGACCCTAGTAGATGGCCTCTACTTATTTTGATCCTTGCAGATGGCCTCTACTTATTTTGACCCTTGTAGATGTCCCCTACTTATTTTCATCCTTGGAAATGACCTCTACTTATTTTGACCCATTGTAGATGGCCCCTACTTACTTTAACTCTTGTAGAGGGCCTCTATTTATTTTGACCTTTTGTAAATGGCCCCTACTTATTTTGACCCTAGTTGATGGATTCTACTTATTTTGACCATTGTAGATGGCCTCTACTTATTTTGACCCTTGTAGATGTCCCCTACTAATTTTCATCCTTGGAAATAACCTCTACTTATTTTGACCCTTGTAGATGGCCTCTACTTATCTTGACCCTTGTTGATGGCCTCTACTTATTTTGACCCATGGAGATGGTCATTACTTCTTTTGACTTTATTATTATTATTATTATTATTATTATTATTATTATTATTATTATTATTATTATTATTATTATTATTATTATTATTATTATTATTATTTTGAACTTTAGATATGGACCCTACTTATTTTGACCCTGGGATATGGCCTCTACTTATTTTGACCCCTGTAGATGGCCTTTACTTATTTTGACCTTTTGTATAAGGCCCCTACTTATTTTGACCCTATTTTGACCCTTGTAGATGGCCTTTACTTATATTGACCCTTGTAGATGGCCCCCACTGATTTTCACCCTTGGAGAAGGACTCTACTTATTTTGATCCTTGTAGATGGCCATTACTGATTTTCACCCTTGGAGATGGCCTCTACATATTTTGACCCTTGTAGATAGCATCTACTTATTTTGAACCTTGTAGATGTCCCCTACTTATTTTCATCCTTGGAGATGACCGCTGCTTATTTTGGCACTTGTAGATGGCCCCTACTATTTTCATCCTTGGAGATGGCCTCTACTTATTTTGACCCTTGTAGATGACATCTACTTATTTTAATCCTTGTTGATGGCCTCTACTTATTTTAACCCATGGAGATGGTCCTTACTTCTTTTAACTTTATTATTATTATTATTATTATTATTATTATTATTATTATTATTATTATTATTATTATTATTATTATTATTTTGAACTTTGGATATGGACCCTACTTATTTTGACCCTGGGAGATGGCACCTACTTATTTTGACTCTTAGGAGATGGCCCCTACTTATTTTGACCTTTGGAGATGGCCCCTACTTATTTTGACCCTTGGAGATGGCCTCTACTTATTTTGACCTTCGGAGATGGCCCCTAATTATTTTGGCTTTTTGAAGATGGCCCCTACTCATTTTGCCCCTTGCAGATGGCTCCTACTTATTTTGACCTTTGGAGATGGCCCCTACTTATTTTGACCCTTGAAGACGGTCTCTACTTATTTTCACCCTTTGTAGATGTTCCCTACTTATTTTGACCCTTGGAATTGACCTCTACTTATTTTGACCCTTGTAGATGGCCTCTACTTTTTCTTACCAGTGTAGATGCCCCCTACTTATTTTGACCCTTGTTGATGGCCCCTACTTATTTTCCTCCTTGGAGATAGCCTCTACTTATTTTGACCCTTTCAGATGGCCTCTACTTATTTTGACCCTTGTAGATGGCCTTCACTTAATTTAACAAATGGAGATGGTCCTTACTTCTTTTGACTTTATTATTATTATTATTATTATTATTATTATTATTATTATTATTATTATTATTATTATTATTATTATTATTATTATTATTATTATTATTATCATTATTATTATTATTATTATTATTTTGAACTTTAGAGATGGACCCTACTTATTTTGACCCTTGAAGTGGGCCCCTACTTATTTTGACTCTTTGAAGTTGTCCCCTACTTATTTTGTCCATTGTAGATGGCCCCTACTTAGTTTGACCCTTGGAGATGGCCCCTACGTATTTTGGCCCCGGTAGATGTCCCCTACTAATTTTGACTCTTTGGAGATGGCCCTTGCTTATTTTGACCCTGGGAGATGGCCCCTACTTATTTTGACCTTTGGAGATGGCCCCTACTTATTTTAACCCTTGGAGATGGCCTCTACTTATATTCACCATTGGAGATTGACCCTACTTGTTTTGACTCTCTGGAGAGGGCTCCTACTTATTTTAACCGTTGGAGATGGCCCCTACTTATTTCGACCCTTGTAGATGGCCTCTACATATTTTTATCCTTGGAGATGGCCTCTACTTATTTTGACCCTTGCAGATGGCCTCTAATTATTTTGACCCTTGTTGATGGCCTCTACTTATTTTGACCCTTGTAGATATCCCCTACTTATTTTCATCCTTGGAAATGACCTCTACTTATTTTGACACATTGTAGATGGCCCCTACGTACTTTGACTCTTGTAGATGGCCTCTACTTATTTTGACCTTTCGTAAATGGCCCCTACTTATTTTGACCCTAGTAGATGGCCTCTACTTATTTTGATCCTTGTAGATGGCCTCTACTTATTTTGACCCTTGTAGATGTCCCCTACTTATTTTCATCCTTGGAAATGACCTCTACTTATTTTGACCCTTTTAGATGGCCCCTATTTATTTTCATCCTTGAAACGGCCTCTACTTATTTTGACCCTTGAAGATGGCCTCTACTTATTTTGACCCTTGTTAATGGCCTCTACTTATTTTGACTCATGGAGATGGTCCTTACTTCTTTATTATTATTATTATTATTATTATTATTATTATTATTATTATTATTATTATTATTATTATTATTTTGAACTTTGAATATGGACCCTACTTATTTTGACCCTGGGTGATGGCCTCTACTTATTTTGACCCTTGTAGATGGCCTTTGCTTATTTTGACCTTTTGTAGATGGCCCCTACTTATTTTGACCCTACTAGTTGGCCTTTACTTATTTTGACCCTTTTAGATGTCCCCTACTTATTTTTATCCTTGGAAATGACCTCTACTTATTTTGACCCATTGTAAAAAGCCCCTACTTACTTCGACGCTTGTAGATGGCCTCTACTTATTTTGACCTTTTGTAGATGGCCCCTACTTATTTTGACCCTAGTAGATGACCTTCATCTATTTTGACCCTTGTAGATGGCCTCTACTTACTTTGACCATTGTAGATGGCCTGTACTTATTTTGACCCTTGTAAAGGGCTCCTACTTATTTTGACCCTTGCAGATGGCCTTTACTTATTTTGACCCTTGTAGATGGCCTCTACTTATTTTGATCCTTGTAGTAGGCCTCTACTTATTTTGACCCTTGTAGATGTCCTTTACTTATTTTGACCCTTGTAGATGGCCTCTACTTTTTTTTATCCTTGTAGTAGGCCTCTACTTATTTTGACCCTTGTAGATGGCCTCTACTTATCTTGACCCTTATAGATGGCCTCTAATTATTTTGACCCTTGTTGATGGCCCCTACTGATTTTCACCCTTGGAGTTGGCCTCTACTTATTTTGACCCTTGTAGATGGCCTCTACTTATTTTGATCTTTGTAGATGGCCCCTACTGATTTTCACCCTTTGGGGATGGCCTCTACTTATTTTGACCCTTGTAGATGGCCTCTACTTATTTCACCCTTGTAGATGGCCTCTACTCATTTTGACCCTTGTTGATGGCTTCTACTTATTCTGACCCTTGTAGATGACCCCTACTTATTTTCACCATTGGAGATGGCCTCTACTTATTTTGACCCTTGTAGATGGCCTGTACTTATCTTGACCCTCATAGATGGCCTGTAATTATTTTGACCCTTGTTGATGGCCTCTACTTATTTTGACCCATGGAAATGGCCCTTACTTCTTTTGACTTTATTATTATTATTATTATTATTATTATTATTATTATTATTATTATTATTATTATTATTATTATTATTATTATTTATAACTTTGGATATCGACCTTACTTATTTTGACTCTTTTGAGATGGCCCTTACTTATTTTGACCTTTGGAGATGGCCCCTACTTTTTTTACCTTTAGAGATGGCCTCTAATTTTTTTTACTCTGGGAGATGGCCCCTAATTATTCTGGCTCTTTGGAGATGGCCCCTACTTATTTTCCCCCTGGCAGATGGCCCCTACTTATTTTGACCTTTGGAGATGGCCCCTACTTATTTTGACTCCTGGAGACGGTCTCTGATTATTTTCACCCCTTGTAGATGGCCCATACTTATTTTGACCCTTGGAAATGACCTCTACTTATTTTCACCCTTGTAGATGGCCCCTACTTATTTTGACCCTTGTAGATGGCCTCTGCTTATTTTGACCCTTGTGGATGTCCGCTACTTATTTTGACCCTTGTAGATGGTCCCTACTTATTTCGACTCTTGTACCTGGCCTTTACTTTTTTTTACCCTTGTAGATGCCCCCTACTTATTTTGACCCTTGTAGATGGCCTCAACTTATTTTGACCCATCGAGATGGTCCTTACTTGTTTTGACTTTATTATTATTATTATTATTATTATTATTATTATTATTATTATTATTATTATTATTATTATTATTATTATTATTTTGAACTTTAGAGATGGACCCTACTTATTTTGACCTTTGGAATTGGCCCCTACTTATTTTGACCTTTGGAGATGGCCCCTACTTATTTTAACCCTTGGCGATGGCCTCTACTTATTTTCACCTTGTGAGGTTGACCCTACTTGTTTTGACTCTCTGGAGAGGGCTCCTACTTATTTTAACCCTTGGAGATAGCTCCTACTTATTTAGACCCTTGGAGATGGCCCCTATTTATTTTATCCATTGGAGATGCCCCTACTTATTTTGACCCTTTGTAGATGGCCCCTATTTATTCTGACCCTTGGAGAGGTCCCCTACTTATCTTCACCCTTAAATATGGTCCTTACTTATTTTGACCTTTAGAGATGGACAATACTTATTTTAACCGTGGGTGACGACCCTGCTTTATTTTGACCCTTGCAAATGGGCCCTACTAATTTTATCTCTTGAAGATGCCCATTAGTTATTTTGACATTTGCAGATGGCCCCTACTTATATATTTTAACCCATAGAGATGGCTTCTACTTATTTTGACCTTTGGAGATGGCCCCTACTTATTTTTACCCTTGGAAATGGCCCCTTCCTTAACTTGACCCTTAGGATATTGTCCCTACTTATTTTGACTATGGTAGATGGCCTCTACTCTTTTTGACCCTTGGAGATATCCCTTACTTATTTTAGCCCTTTGAAGATGGCCCCTACTTATTTTGACCCTTGGAGTTGGCCCCTACTCATTTTGACTCTCTGGAGATGACCCCTACTTAATGTGTTCATTGGAGATGGCCCATACTTATTTTGACCCTTGGAGATGGCCCCTACTTATTTTGGCCCCGGGAGATGTCCCCTACTAATTTTGACTGTTTGGAGATGGCCCTTCCTTATTTTGACCCTTGGAGATGGACCCTACTTATTTTGACCTTTGGAGATGGCCCCTACTTATTTTAACCCTTGGAGATGGCCCCTACTTATTTCGACCCCTGTAGATGGCCTCTACTTATTTTTATCCTTGGAGATGGCGTCTACTTATTTTGACCCTTGCAGACGGCATCTACTTATTTTGACCCTTGTTGATGGCCTCTACTTATTTTGACCCTTGTAGATAGCCCCTACTTATTTTCATCCTTGGAAATGACCTCTACTTAATTTGACCCATTGTAGATGGCCCCTACTTGCTTTGACTATTGTAGCTGGCCTCTACTTATTTTGACCTTTTGTAAATGGCCCCTACTTATTTTGACCTTAGTAGATGGCCTCTACTTATTTTGATCCTTGTAGATGGCCTCTACTTATTTTGACCCTTGTAGATGTCCCCTACTTATTTTCATCCTTGGAAATGACCTCTACTTATTTTGACCCTTGTAGATGGCCCCTACTTATTTTCTTCCTTGGAATGGCCTCTACTTATTTTGACCCTTGTAGATGGCCTCTACTTATTTTGACCCTTGTTGATGGCCTCTACTTATTTTGACTCATGGAGATGGTCCTTACTTCTTTTGATTTTTTTATTATTATTATTATTATTATTATTATTATTATTATTATTATTATTATTATTATTATTATTATTATTATTATTATTATTATTATTATTTTGAACTTTGGATATGGACCCTACTTATTTTGACCCTGGGTGATGGCCTCTACTTATTTTGACCCTTGTAGATGGCCTTTACTTAATTTGACCTTTTGTAGATAGCCCCTACTTATTCTGACCCTAGTAGATGGCCTTTACTTATTTCGACCCTTGTAGATAGTTTCTAATTATTTTGACCTTTGTAGATGTCCCCTACTTATTTTCATCCTTGGAAATGACCTGTACTTATTTTGACCCATTGTAGAAAGCCCCTACCTACTTTGACGCTTGTAGATGGCCTCTACTTATTTTGACCTTTTGTAGTTGGCCCCTACTTATTTTGACCTTAGTAGATGACCTCTACCTATTTTGACCCTTGTTGATGGCCTCTACTTACTTTGACCCTTGTAGATGGCCTCTACGTATTTTGACCCTTGTAAAGGGCTCCTACTTATTTTGACCCTTGTAGATGGCCTTTACTTATTTTGACCCTTGTAGATGGCCCCTACTGATTTTCACCCTTGGAGATGGCCTCTACTTATTTTGAGCCTTGTAGATGGCCTCTACTTATTTTGATCCTTGTAGATGGCCCCTACTGATTTTCACCCTTGGAGATGGCCTCTACTTATTTTGACGTTTGTAGATGGCCTCTACTTAATTTGACCCTTGTAGTTGGCCTCTACTTATTTTGACCCTTGTTTATGGCCTCTACTTATTTTGACCCATGGAGATGGCCCTTACTTCTTTATTATTATTATTATTATTATTATTATTATTATTATTATTATTATTATTATTATTATTATTATTATTATTATTATTTTGAACTTTGGATATGGACCCTACTTATTTTGACTCTTTGGAGATGGCACCTACTTATTTTGACCTTTGGAGATGGCCCCTACTTATTTTGACCTTTGGAGATGGCCTTTATTTTTTTCTACCTTGGGAGATGGCCCCTAATTATTTTGGCTCTTTGGAGATGGCCCCTATTTATTTTGACCCTGGCAGATGGCCCCTACTTATTTTCACCTTTGGAGATGGCCCCTACTTATTTTTACCCTTGGAAATGACATCTACTTATTTTGACCCTTGTAGATGTCCCCTACTTACTTTGACCCTTGTAGATGGCCTCTACTTATTTTGACCCTTGTGGATGTCCGCTACTTATTTTGACCCTTGTAGATGGTCAATACTTATTTCGACTCTTGTAGATGGCCTTTACTTTTTCTTACCCTTGCAGATGCCCCCTACTTATTTTGACCCTTGTAGATGGCCTCTTCTTATTTTGACCCATGGAGGTGGTCCTTACTACTACTATTATTATTATTATTATTATTATTATTATTATTATTATTATTATTATTATTTTTATTTTGAATTTTAGAAATGGACCCTACTTATTTTGACCCTTGGAGTTGGCCCCTACTTATTTTGACTCTTTGGAGATGGCCCCTACTTATTTTTTTTTTCTCCTTGGAGATGGCCCCTACTTATTTTGACCCTTGGAGATGGCCACTACTTATTTTGGCCCTTGGAGATGTCCCCTACTAATTCTGACTCTTTGGAGATTGCCCTTCCTTATTTTGACCCTGGGAGATGGCTCCTTCTTATTTTGATCTTTGGAGATGGCCACTACTTATTTTAGCCCTTGGAGATGGCCTCTACTTATTTTCATTTTGTGAGGTTGACCCTACATGTTTTGACTCTCTGGAGAGGGCTCCTACTTATTTTAACCCTTGGAGATGGTTCCTACTTATTTCGACCCTTGGAGATGGCCCCTGCTAATTTTAGCCATTGGAGATGCTCCTACTTATTTTGACCTTTTGTAGATGGCCCCTATTTATCCTGACCCTTGGAGAGGTCCCCTACTTATTTTCACCCTTTAATATGGTCCTTACTTATTTTGACCTTTAGAGATGGACAATACTTATTTTAACCGGGGTTGACGACCTTGATTTCTTTTGACCCTTGCAAATTGCCCCTACTAATTTCATCTCCTGAAGAGGCCCATTGGTTATTTTGACATTTGTAGATGGTCCCTACTTATATATTTTAACCCATGGAGATGGCTTTTACTTATTTTGACCTTTTGGAGATGGCCCCTACTTATTTTTACCCTTGGAAATAGCCCCTTCCTTAACTTGACCCTTTAGAGATTGTCCCTACTTATTTTGACTATGGTATATGGCCCCTACTTATTTTGACCCTTGGAGATATCCCCTACTTATTTTAACCCTTTGAAGATGGCCCCTACTTATTTCGACCGTTGGAGATGGCCCATACCTATTTTGACCCTTTGGAGATGGCCCTTCTTATTTTGACCCTTGGAGATGGCCCTTACTTATTTTGACCTTTGGAGATGATGCCTACTTATTTTGACCATTGGAGATGGCCCCGTCTTATTTTGACTCTTGGAGATGTCCCTTACTTATTTTCACCCTTGGAGATGTTCTCTACTTATTTTTACCCTCGGAGATGTCCCCTACTTATTTTGACCCTCGTAAATGTCCCCTACATATTTTTTCCCTGGGAGATGTCCCTTACTTATTTTCACCCTGGGAGATGTCCCCTACCTATTTTCATACGCGGAGATGTTCCCTACTTATTTTCACCCTTGGAGATGGCCGCTACTTATTTTGACCATAGAAGATGTTCCCTACTTATTTTCACCCTTGGAGATGGCCGCTACTTATTTTGACCATTGGAGATGTTCCCTACTTATTATCACCTTTGGAGACACCCCCTACTTATTTTCCCTCGTGGAGAGATTGTCCCTACTTATTTTGACTATTGGAGATGTCCCTTACTTATTATTACCCTAGCACATGTCCCCTTCTTATTATCACCCTTGGAGATATCCCCCACTCATTTTAACCATTGGAGATGGCCCTTACTTATTATCACCCTAGTAGATGTCCCATTCTTATTATCACCCTTGGAGATGTCCCCTACTTATTTCAACCTTTGGAGATGGCCCTTACATATTTTGAGTATAAAAGGACTCCATTTTTTAAGTTATCTACTATTTAATTCCCATGTATACCAATACTCCTGGCAAATGTATATTTTCACCCGTATTGGATCACTGGAAATTGGTGTTGGTGGTGATTGCAAAACTATTCAAAAAGTTGGATTACCTGTTACCTGGCATTTTGAAACGCCACCTGATGTCGAATTGTTAAAGTGGTCCGGTAGAAGCAGTTGTATTTTATCTTTTTTTCTATATATATATTTTTTTTTTGGGGGGGGGGCTATTCAGTTTTCAATAAATGGTCATATACACATTTTTAGGATGTGAAGTCGAATTTTCTTTGCAAATATCATATTATTATTAGTTTTTTGAGAATAGTTTTCGGTGAGTATTAGGATTAAAGTTAACAATAGCAAATATATATCCGTCAACATGTTTGAAATATTGACTGTTTAATCTCCCCCTATACGATAAAGATCAAGTCTCTCTCTCTCTCTCTCTCTCTCTCTCTACACACACACACATATATATATATATATATATATATATATATATATATATATATATATATATATATATATATATATACATATATATATAGATATATCTATATATATATATATATATATATATATATATATATATATATATATATATATATATATATATATATATATATATATATATATATATATATATATATAGATATATATATATATATATATATATATATATATATATATATATATATATTGATATATATATGGATATATATATATATATATATATATATATATATATATATATATATATATATATATATATATATATATGTATATATATATATGTTTATATATATATATATAATAATCATGATCATTATCATGATCTCCTACGCTTATTGACGCAAAGGGCCTTGGTTAGATTTCACCAGTTATCTCTATCTTGAGCTTTTAATTCAATACTTCTCCATTCATCATATCCTACTTCGCACTTCATAGTATATGTATATATATATATATATATATATATATATATATATATATATATATATATATATATATATATATATATATATATATATATATATATATATATATATATCGATATATATATATATATATATATATATATATATATATATATATATATATATATATATATATATATATATATATATATATATATATAATCATCATTACCATCATCATGATCTACTACGCTTATTGACGCAAAGGGCCTTGGTTAGATTTCACCAGTCATCTCTATCTTGAGCTTTTAATTCAATACTTCTCCATTCATCATATCCTACTTCGCACTTCATAGTTCTCAGCCATGTAGACCTGGGTCTTCCAATTGGTCTATTGCCTTATGGAGCCCAGCTGAACGTTTGGTGAACTAATCTGTCTTAGGGAGTGCGAAGACCGCCTAGGCTTGACACTGTGATGGGCCGAGAGAGGCTGTGACTAAGAAGGCAGGATGAAAGCAACTTAGTAACTTTATTACAGAACGTCTGTTTATATATATATAAACTCCAGGCAAAAAGGACATAAAAACATAACAGGCAATTTCATGTTCAACTGACAACCTGTACTGTTAAAAGTTAATGGTGAGAAAAACAGACATGTTTATTCAGGTCCCTATCAGTGCGAGGAGAGAGCGAAGAGCGAAGATACAAAGCATAATATATGTAAAAAAAAGAAATGTCGTTACTATGTACGATCATGTGACACACGGTTGGTACATGGCTCAAAATGACATACTGTACATGTTAAATAGGGCGCCCTGATCTAGAGAAGCAAAGTGTAGGCGGGTCATCTGGCAGGAGATAAGCAGTATTCTTTGCCAAGAATGTTTAGCAGGAATGCTTTCGGACTGCGTCGGATCACAAGGAAAGGGCCCGTGTAAGGGGGCGTTAGCGGTGGCTTACTATTGTCGTTCCGTAGGAAGGCGTGCGTTGCAGAGTGCAAGTCTGTCGGTATGTGATGCTGTGACTAAGAAGGCAGGATGAAAGCAACTGAGTAACTTTATTACAGAGCTTCCGTTTATATATACAGTACATAAACTCCAGGCAAAAATTACATAAAAACATAACAGGCAATTTCATGTTCACCTGACAACCGGTGCTGTTAACACTTAACGGTGAGAAAAAAACTGACATGTTTATTCAGGTCCCTATCAGTGCGAGGGGAGAGCGAAGATACAAAGCATATTATATAAAAAAAAAAAAGAAATGTCCTTTCTACGTACGCTCGTGAGACACACGGTTGGTACAATACAACCAAGCTTTTAGAAGAAGAGCACAGAGAAACATTTGCAATTGAATATAGGAATCGATGTGCAGTCTTATAGACTTTAAGATATATATATATATATATATATATATATATATATATATATATATATATATATATATATATATATATATATATATATATATATATATATATATTATATATATATATATATATATATATATATATATATATATATATATATATATATATATATATATATATATATATATATATATATATATATATATATATGTATGTATATATATATATATATATATATATATATATATATATATATCTATATATATGTATAGATATATATATATATATATATATATATATATATATATATATATATATATATATATATATATATATATATATATATATATATATATATAATGTGTCTGCGTGTGTTTGTGTGTGTGTAGAAATCACGAAAATTGACACGTGATGAGCATAAAATGTATTATAGCCATGGAATGAAAATTGAAAAGACTTGATTAAAGTTAGTACATTCGTCCATCAGGGACATCAACTCTATCAAGTTTTTCCATTTTTCCTTCCGTGGCTTTATATATATATATATATATATATATATATATATATATATATATATATATATATATATATATATATATATATATATATATATATATATATATCTATCTATTTATCTATCTATCTATATATATATATATATATATATATATATATATATATATATATATATATATATATATATATATATATATATATATATATATATATATTATTAAATGCTAAGCTACAACCCTAGTTGGAAAAGCTGGATGTTATAAGCCTAGGGGCCCCTACAGGGAAAATAGCCCAGTGAGGGAAAGAAACAAGGAAAAATTAAATATTTTGAAGAATAGTAACAACATTAAAAGAAATATTTCCTATATAAAATATAAAAAAATTAACGAAACAAGAAGAGAAAGTAGATAGAAAAGTGTGCCCGAGTGTACCCTCAAGCAAGAGACCTCTAACCCAAGAAAGAGGAAGACCATGGTACAGAGGCAATGGCACTACCCAAGACTAGAGAACAATGGTTTGATTTTGGAGTATCCTTCACCTAGAAGAGCTGCCTACAGCAGCTAAAGAGTCTCTTTTACCCTTACCAAGAGGAAAGTAGCCACTGAACAATTACAGTGCAGTAGGTAACCCCTTGGTTGAAGAGAAATTGTTCGGCAATCTCAGTGTTGTCAGGTGTATGAAGACAGAGTGGAATCTGTAAAGAATAGATCAGACTATTAGGTGTCTGTGTAGGCAAAGGTAAAGAACCGTAACCAGAGAAAAGGATCCAATGTAGTACTGTCTGGCCAGTCAATGGACCCCATATCTCTCTTGCAGTAGTATCTCAACGGGCAGCAGGTGCTATGGCCAACCTACTGCAATAAACTGTATATCTATATATGAATATATATATATATATATATATATATATATATATATATATATATATATATATATATATATATATATATATATATATATATATATATATATATATATATATACAAACTACTTGTCTCTACCTTGTCATACCTTTGTGAGAGTGATTACGCAGAGAAGCAATTAGAAAAAGGGAAGTGGGTGTGAAGGCTATAATCTATTTTTGTGTGCGTATGTGTATATCTATCTAAATATTTAACCGTCATATATGACAGGTTGCATACACTAGTAACATACTAATATGTTCATATTTCTGAGAATACTATGGAATAGTTTAAAGGTCAACTTATGTAAGTACTCATTGCTTATGATGTAACATTAACAAATGTTGATATTAACTGTCAAAATATGACAAATTCGGAGATAATTTGTATTTTTCCTAACCATACAAACCTTAGCTATTTACATTGGGTTTACCTTCCGGCGTAGCTGAAATGACGAGCCAATAGTTTATAACGAGGGTTAACTACCCCCGTGCTAGCTAGAGTGGGTAGGGGAAGGGATACCTTGCTACCCCCCCCCCCCAACCACCAACACACAGGTGATTGGCTTCACTTCACTTAGAGGTAGGACTTGACTTGGGGGCCAGGGCTGGCAGGCAAATATGTGTAAATAGCTAAGGTTTGTATGGTTAGGAAAAATACAAATTATTTGTCATTTGTTTCGTTACCGAAATACAAACCACGCTATTTACATTTGGTGACTTACCCCTTAGGAAGGGGGGAAAGTCCCCAGCATTACTGACTTTGGCTTTGCCCGGGGGCTCCACCTCCTACTGAGTAGCACTCGAGAGAAGGAGCCCCTGCACCTCACAAGTTTCTTGCTTCGCTAGGAACAAGTGGCCTACATAAGTTGTGTGTGGAGGAAAGCATGACTCGTCCTATGAAGTTGACCTTGAGACCTTTAAATAGGAATCTAGGATAGGACGTTCCCAATACCACCTCGTCAGGGTATGGGGGACGCTACAGTATTAAACTTAATACTAGGAGCACAAGGAAGCATGGGTTACCTGCAGAGGTCGAGGTCAGCTATGCGAAGACCAGGATGCTGCTTCCCTAAGAGAGGGGAGAATGAAGAAAGAAGTAAGGGTCAGACATACTCTTTCATTCACGCAGACTAAAACCGGGTAACAACGCCCTCAACCTACTGCTACTTGTCCATAAAGGAGCCTGAGGCTAGACCAGCTGTTGTGCAGCTACCACAGGGCCGATAAAAAACGTATCGAGACTCCTGTGGGTCACGTCCTGCAGGTAGTGGGCTGTGAAGGTTGCCTGACGCTTCCAGACCCCAGCTTGAAGCACCTGCGTCAGAGAGAAGTTTCTCTTAAAGGCCAGGGACGTAGCAACGCCCCTGACGTCGTGTGCTTTAGGGCAATGTGACGGAGGAGGGTCTGGATTCAAGGGAATGGTGGATAACCCTTCTAATCCAAGCAGAGATGGTGTTCCTGGTGACCCTCCTCTTCGTCCTGCCTGTGCTTACAAGCAATGCCCGCACTTGAGGACGGACTGCAGCTGTTCTCTTCAAGTAGTACCGCAGACACCTCACTGGACATAGTAGAAGCTGGTCTGGGTCGCTTGTTACAGAGCGGAGACTCGCGATCCTGAAAGAGTCGAACCGTGGATCCGGCACTCCAGGATTCTGAGTCTTGGCAACAAACTCAGGGACGAACCTGAACGTTACCTCCCCCCATCCCCTTGAATGGGTGATGTCGTACGAGAGACCATGAAGTTCACTAACTCGCTTGGCCGAAGCCAAAGCGAGCAGGAAAGCCATCTTCTAAGACAGGTGGTGATCAGTGGCCTGGCATAATGGTTCGAAGGGAGGTCTCTTGAGAGCCCTGAGAACCCAAACCACATTCCATGGAGGAGGTCTCACTTCCGACTGGGGGCAGGTAAGCTCATAGCTACGTATGAGTAGAGAGAGTTCTAGCGAGGAAGAAATGTCCACGCCTTTCAGCCTGAAAGCCAAGCTTAAGGCTGAGCGATAGCCTTTTACTGCCGAGACAGAAAGGCGCATTTCCTCCTGCAGATATACGAGGAACTCCGCTATTGCTGGAATAGTGGCATCGAGTGGAGAGATACCCCTCCCACGACACCAACCACAAAAGACTCTCCACTTCGCCTGGTAGACTCCCTTATAGGACTTTCGCAGGTGCCGAGACATTCTCTCCGCAACCTGTTGCGAAAAGCCTCCTTCCGTGAGGAGACGCTGGACAGTCTCCAGGCGTGAAGCCGAAGCGAGGCCACGGCTTTGTGAGGGATGTTGGAGTGGGGTTGTCTGAGAAGCTCGCGTCGTGGAGGAAGTTCTCTCTGGAGCTCCGTCGGGAGCTGCAGAAGGTCTGGGAACCATTCTGCGTGATGCCATAGCGGAGCTATCAGAGCCATCGAACAGTTGACCGATAGTCTGGTCCTGTTGAGCACCCTACTAATCAGACAGAACGGTGGGAAGGCGTACACGTCGATGTTGTCCCACCGTTGCTGGAAAGCATCTTGCCAGAGAGCCTTGGGGTCCGGGACTGGGGAGCAGTACAGAGGCAGCTTGAAATTCAACGCTGTCGCGAACAGGTCCACGGTCGGGGAACCCCACAAAGTCAAGACTTTGTTGTCTATCTGAGGATCCAAAGACCACTCGGTACTCACTATCTGCGAAGCCCTGCTCAGACTGTCGGCGAGCACATTCCTCTTGCCAGGAATGAAGCGAGCTGATAGTGTTATCGAGTGGACTTCGGTCCACCTCAGAATCTCTACTGCAAGATGGTATAGCTGCTGCGAAAAAGTACCTCCCTGCTTGTTGATATAAGCCACTACCGTGGTGTTGTCGCTCATCACCACCACGGAGTGACCCGCCAGGATCCGTTGGAACTGTTGAAGAGCCAGAAAGACGGCCTTCAACTTTAGCAGGTTGATATGCAGGCACTTTTCTGATTCTGACCAAAGGCCTCAGGTCCTCTGGTTCAGAACGTTCGCCCCCCACCCTTCTTTTGACGCGTCCGAAAACACTGTTAATTCCGGGGGGAGGACGAGAAGACTCACTCCCTTTCGCAGGTTCTCGTCGACCAGCCACCACCGCAGGTCCGTCTGTTCTAAAGATCCTATCGGGACCTGTACGTCCGGGGAATCGGATCCTTGATTCCACCGGGACTTGAGCCGCCACTGCAGGGATCTCATCCTGAGGCGGCTGTGTGGAACCAGACGAGCCAGGGAGGACATGTGACCTAAGAGACGCAACCATGATTAGGCGGGAAGCTCTTCTCGTCTGAGGAAGGGTTCCGCCACCAACGTCAGCCTTGCTATCCTGTCGTCTGATGGAAAGGCTTTGTGGAGATTGGTGTCAATCAACATGCCTAGATAAACCAGTCGTTAGGACGGATGCAGAGAGGACTTCTCGAGGTTCACCACGATCACCAGATCCTGGCAAAGACCCAGAAGCCTGTCTCGGTGCCGAAGAAGGGTCGACTCCGAGTCTGCTAGGATCAACCAGTCGTCCAGATAACGAAGGAGACGGATGCCGTTCCTGTACGCCCAAGATGAAATCAGGGTGAACACTCTGGTGAACACCTGAGGTGCTGTGGAGAGACCGAAACACAGCACCTTGAACTGGTAGGTCTTGTCGTCTAGGCAGAATCTCAAGTATTTCCTGGAAGACGGATGGATTGGGATCTGGAAGTACGCGTCCTTTAGATCCAGTGTGCACATGAAGTCTAGAGGTCTCACCGCAAGTGTGACCATGTCCGCTGTCTCCATGATGAACCAAGTTTGCTTGACAAACCCGTTCAGAGCCGAGAGGTCGATGACAGGTCTCCAGCCTCCAGATGCCTTCTTTACAAGAAAGAGTCGACTGAAGAAGCCTGGGGAGCCGTCGACAACCTCCTGAAGAGCATCCTTCTTGAGCATGGTCTCGACTTCTGCCCGAAGGGCTAGCCCCTTTACCGATCCCATGGATTCGCTGTCAGGGGAGGTTGAGATGTTATGAACGGGACGCGATAGCCTTGGCCGATCACAGAAATCGTCCAAGCATCGGCCCCGTATTGCTGCCACCTGTGCACGCAACGTTGAAGGCATCCCCCCACAGGTGGACACGCGGGGGGATTGCCACTCCTAGTGTTTGCGGGTGCGGCCGCTCCCTCTAGGAGTCTTTCCTCCCCTGGAGGACTTACCACCCCTCATAACCTTGGCTGGAAAGGGCAGGGGCTTAGACACCACTTTCTTAGCTGTCGGTGCCTGCTTTGGCGCCTTGCGAGGCGGCTGCTGCTGTTGCTGCGGAGCTGGAGACTTATAGGGCCAAGCTGTAAGGGCCCTATGGAGGAGGGAGTCCTGGCTAGATTTCCTCCATCTCTCAGCCGTTCGTTCCATATCCTGGGGCTCCAACAGATTCTCTCCAAGGAGGGAAGCATGTCTGAGCCTACAGACATCCACGGCGGGGACCTTCAGGTGGAACATCTCGGTCACCGCATCGCGCCGCTTCAATACCGAGTTGGCCCACAGGGTGGTGACCTGATGTGCCAGGAACTTGATGGAGCGGGTGCCCGAGAGTAAGAAGGTCTCTAGGGCCTTCCTATTGGTCTCCTTAGACAAGTCCTCGGAGAGTAATAGGATGCCCAGAGTCCCTAGCCATATATCCAGCCATGAAGTGGCCTGCATGGCGCACTTCGCGACCTTATCATGGCTCAGGATCTCCGACGCTGAGAACGTCACCTGCCGGGCGGAGAGCTTCTCGAGAGGAACTCCCTCAGCAAGCTCTTCTACGGTATGATGGAGAGGAAGAGCGAGACTAGACTCCCCCAAGATCTCAAAATACTTCCTCTGCTGGAGACGAGGAGGTGGGATGAGTTTGTTCCCGGCAGAGGAACGACTGGAGGAAGCAAGAGTCGTAAGTTGGGCATTGGCCCTAGCTCTGGCACTCTTCAACCCCCGAGACCAGGGCAGGGCCGCACTGGTCTTAGGGGGCTTCTGAATATCGAACACCTGGTTCAGGACCGTGTCCTTGCCTTCTCGGGGGGCGATCACGGGGTCCATGAACCCGTAGAGTTGCCTCATCAGGCTCAGGACCTGCCAGAAAGTATGCTCAGACTCCTGCTGGTCTCTTCCTTGCGGACTGGCAGCTAAGTCTCCCGTCCCGGAATCTCTTCCTGGGGCGAAGCGAGGACGTTCTCCTGGGGAGCAGCGGGTTCCTGGCGAATCCTAGAAGACGACTTCGGGATTGTCTTGGAGGCCTTGGGTTCTCTCCTGGAAGGGATACACGACCCCAACAAAGAGGTTCGGGAAGCATCCTCCGCGCGAGATGATTCTCCTCCATGGTGCCGAGGGGGAGACTATCACCTCACTGGATTCATCTGAGGACGGATAAGCCTCGTCCTCGAGAAAAGGAGAAAACGCCTGTGAAGGGGATGGGGCCTTCCTGACAGACTTCTTAGGAACCAACTTCTCCCTGGGCAAAGTCACCACGAAGTCCACTCCTCTCCTTCTCTTCAGCAGGGGGCGAGGCAGCCGTTGGATTGTGTCCTTGATCGGCGAGTGCCGGCTTCATAATCTTCACTAACGCCCGCATCAGAGGACCAAACCAAGTCTGCCGCTCCACGGACACAGAGTCCGAAATCCCCACAGGAGGGAGGGGGATCGGGCAATCCTTTGGAGTGGACACCACTGGACCTGCCTGAAAAGGAAAAGGGGAAGAAAGTTGTACTGACCTCTCTGAAGTGTCTTCCCTATCCTGCACAAGAGTCCTGCGCTTTGGTGGAGGCGATCCTGAGTGTAGTCTGGCAACACGCATCCCTGCTGCTGTAGCTGGCTGCGAAATCCGACGCGAAAGGCGATCGCGCTCATGCGAGCGGTCGCGCGGGCGCGCAGGCGAACAAGCGCGTGGGCGAGCTGGTAAACGAACGCGTTGGCGCGTCGGCGAGGGAGCGTGTTGACGCGTGGGCGAACGAGAACGCTCCGATGACTGCTGACGATGTTGTTCAGGAGACCTGTAGCGCGTGGGTGAGCGACTGCGAGCAGGCGATCGGCGGCGCGCTGGTGAACGCTGGCGCTTAGGCGAGCGATGGCGCGCTGGTGCATGGTGGCGTGTTGGCGAGCGATAGCGCGTAGATCACGTAGGCGAACGACCACGCAAGGGCGAGCTAACAAAAGGCGACCCATGTCTCTCCAGATCCTCTGGGCGACGGTACGTTGGAGAACGCTTGCGCGCAGGCAATAGGTCACGCGGGTGGTCTGGAGATCGCCGATGTTCAGGTGATCGCTGACGCGCTGGGGACTGTTGACGCGCAGGAGATCGCTGACGAGCAGGCGAATGTTGATGCGTCTGTGATCGCTGGCGAGCTGGTGATCGCTGGCGAGCTGGTGATCGCTGGCGAGCTGGTGATCGCTGGCGAGCTGGTGATCGCTGGCGAGCTGGTGATCGCTGGCGAGCAAGAGGGCGACGTGTGGAATCCTGTGAGGGAACTGCCGGCGCTGGGCGCAGAGGCGAACGCTCACGAACGGATTCAGGAACAGTAGGCATATGGGCTCGAGGGCGTACAGGTATTTTGAAAGTACTAGGTGGAGAACGCGAGCGATGTTGCGCAGGAACAGGCTGACGAACAGGATCGCGAGGGCGAGGAGAAGAGTCCTTGGCCAAACTGGACCGCTCAGGAGACTGATGGCGCGCTGTGGCGGGATGTTGCAAAAACAACCCCCACACCCTTGAATCTTACTTACTGACAATTGTCTCCTCAACACATACTTTCCCCTTACTTTATCATAAACTGGACTATTGAACAAAAAGGACACAAAAACCAACCATAACCTTAAAACTATATTTATTAAAATTAGAATACTTATCACAAACCATCCACAACCGAAATAATCACTTAAAACTAGTTATAAACTTGAACACTGAAAAAAAAAAACTTAATACCATTCAAATAAACCAACCAAAAAACAACACCTAACAAAACTTAAAATTGAATTAACCACAACCTTAACTTCAAATCACCAAACATATATATTGCGTGTGTTCACTAACACTCCGCAAGATACGTAAAAAAACACTTCGTAGTCATTCACTAAGCCAGCTGTCTTTAATGGCACAACTACTACTATCACAGCTTTAATATATTAAACTTCGTGACAATTTGCCACAACTGCCTCGCTGATTTTGTAAGCAGTAATCATCATCCTTATCATCATGATCATTATCATCATCAATCCAAAAAGCAGTCCAAGCAAATCGTAATACAAGCCAGGTCGTCAACAATAAATCCAGTTTCTAAAGAGCAGTCTTAATACAAAATTAATCACAGGCCAGGTCATCAACTATATATCAACATTCGGGAAATAACTCTCCAAAGGAGTTAGCCTCACCAAGGAGGAATCACGGCCTGCCAAAATAAATTAGAAAAACTCTTACGAACACTCCTAACTAACTGAACTATCGCACTATAATCAAAGATAAATAATAAATTGTTCCTATCATTCACGATCACGACAAGCAAATATAAACAAAACTGTACTTACTTAGAAAACCAATAATTAAACACTTCCACACTGGTAAATAATAATGATAATCCAGCATTCACACAACTGACGCTTCCAGCAGTCAAATCAAAATAAGCATTCACCTAAGACGTTCACCACTGTCGTAACCTAACTAAAAATATTAACAAACAACCTCAAATATACCGACAGTCTTTCTCACTACAAACAATCATTCACTAACTACCTGTCTCTCTCTCTCTCTGTCTCTCTCTCTCTCTCTCTCTCTCTCTCTCTCTCTCTCTCTCTCTCTCTCTCTCTCTCTCTCAGGATTTGGCAAAAAACTAAATTAAGATAAAACAAAAATAAATCCTCCACATTTCTCCCCCTTACTTTGCCAAATCCTTTTCATACAACACTTACATTATTTTTTTAATAACCCAGTCGCAGTCGGGAACGGGACCTCTACTCCGAGTAACTGGGCCCCCATATACTCTCTCATTCACTTCTTCCTTATCACAATCATTCGCTACATTAACACTATTCCTATCTAAATCCCTATCATCTAATATATCATGTACAATCATATCTACCTCGTTCTCATCTGGCCCTATAATTACACTCATTTCTGTAAACAGTTCATCCATTTCATCAAAAACATTCTCAACTTTAGTAAAAGATTCATTCATGCTACTAATCATTCTCCTATCTCTCACTCTCGCATTTGTCATCCTTTCTTTTACATCACCTAAGGAAAAGCCACACACGCTATAGGTATCATTCATACTCTTCCATGATTCATCTGTATTAACACTTTTATCTTCCATACACACTTGCACATTTACACCCTTGTCATACTTATTTCTATTCTCACTTTTACTAATAAAATTTCCCCTTTTTTCATCCTTACTTAAAACTTTCAAACGCCTCTTTTCCTATATTCAACTAACACTAATTGTTTATTTTCCAGCCCTAACTTTTCATGCATACTAGATTCATACTTGCTCATTTCTAACCAATTATTCATCCCATTCTCACAAACATTGATCCTATTCCTTCCACACACACAGGAGGACTCACCCAGTTGAACCCTCTCGCACTCTAGTTTCCCGAACATCCTGGCTGACTTAATCCCTTCTTCCTACATACTCTAGCTACATGCCCATCTGCACCACATTCAGTACACTTACTCCGTGGCTCCTTGCACATTCTAGCATAATGACCATCCTTACCACAATTACCACAAATCACATTCATACGATTACTACGACATCCACTCGCTACGTGCCCAGTCATAACATACCGATAACATTTTACCCCTTTCTCTTTCTTGCACTCGCTAATCCTATGCCCTAACTCACCACATCCAAAACAAGCACCTAGAGCCCATCTACATTAATTCTTCTTATGACCTTCCTTTCCACACCTATAACACTTTTCATTACGGACACGACTATATGACATACCTCGATGCGCACTAACACTCCTATCCCTCCAAACCTGATTCCCTTGCCTAAACCCTTCATTTGTCCTTACAGGTATTCCCACATTACTCGCCCTAACACTCCTATCTACTACACTATCAGCTACCCTCATCGGTCCTCTCATAACAGCATCTCTAAAACTAAAAAATTCTGGCACACTTTCCTCCATTCCAGTTCTTACACTCACAGATTTACTTTCTTTCATACATCTATCCAAATCGTAATCCTCAACTATCTCTAAAATATCGTCCCATGTCAATCTTTCTTTCGTCCACCTCATTTTCTCCTTCCGTTTCAAATTAACAAACTCGGCAACATTCTCGGGTACAGTAACCAAAAACTTCTTCATTAACTCCTTATTCTCATTTATGCCTTCATCCCCATACTTCTTCCTAGCTAACGTTTCCAACCTACATACGTACATTGATATCGCTTCTCCTGCATTCATCCGTGCTTCATCAAAATCATTCTTACGCTTATACTTAACACTCCCTTTCATACGTTTTACCTGCTCAATTATTCTCTTTTTCACACTTTCATAATCAACGTCCCCTACACTCATTATCCCTCCATACATCGTCAAAAAATACCCTGTCAAATATTCTCCTAACTCCCTAGCCCAAACTCTTTTACTATCACCATACTTATCCTGACAATACCTCTCATACTCCGTGAAAAAATCATATACATCCCTACTGCTATGCTCATTGAACCTTTCATACCGAGGTACCTCTCTCATAAACACAGTCTTACACACATCACGTTCATTCTCACTGCTATCATCACTGTCTACTCCCTTGTGACCTTCTTCCTCATTTGAATATAATGAATCCACTTCCACACTTAAATTCCCATCCTTAACCATTCCCTTCTTACCCTTTTTCTTACTTACCACTTTCACCCATTCACGATCGTCCTTGCTATCAGCCTGATACTTTTTCTTCTCTTTCTTCACATCACTTTTACCTTTCCTTTCATCTTTCCTCTCACCTTTCTGTTCATCCTTACTATGCCTAATTCCCTTATCTTCAATATCACCATCACTATTACTACTATCACTATCACTTCCTTTCCCATTATCACCTACCTTATCCTTCTCTTCCACTACCAACCCATTACCCGAAGCTGAGGACACTCCTCCGACTGCACCTTCACCCATTATAGTTTTCATCGTCCCCATAACTTGCCCCATCATAGCTTCCAATCGGTTCTCCATCCGTTCCTCATTCTCTTTCATCCTCATCTCAACACATTCTTCCACTCTCTCTACAGTTCCCTTTAACTCCCTAAGCTCCTTCTGCATCGCCGCATTCTCCCAGTTCAACCTCTCATTCTCTACTAGCAACCTCTCTTTCTCAACTATCAACATCTGCTCCCGTTCTTTATAATGCCGCAATTCCTCCTCCAAAGCCTTGTATTTACCTTCCATTTTTCTTCAACCTTAATCCTAATTCCGTCTTTCGTCCAACAGTCCGGCTTCCTATCCCACCTCGGCAGTCCCTGTTCGGGCGTCAAAATAAAGTGGCGGGGTGTTGCAAAAACAACCCCCACACCCTTGAATCTTACTTACTGACAATTGTCTCCTCAACACATACTTTCCCCTTACTTTATCATAAACTGGACTCTTGAACAAAAAGGACACAAAAACCAACCATAACCTTAAAACTATATTTATTAAAATTAGAATACTTATCACAAACCATCCACAACCAAAATAATCACTTAACACTAATTATAAACTTGAACACTGAAAAAAAATCTTGATACCATTCAAATAAACCAACCAAAAAACAACACCTAACAAAACTTAACCCTGGATAGGTACGCTCCTCGGACACCCCTTTAAGGGTATACTCGGACGCGCGCGACCCCGACGCCAAAAAAAATTCTTGAAAAATCAGTTTTTGCAGTAAACTCCTTTTTTCTTTTGCCAAAAAAAACTTCAATGAATGCTTAAAACAACTGTAAAGATAAATACTACTCATCTGCAGAAAAACTATTTATTATAAATATTTTTAAAAATTGAGTAGAAATAAAAGACCTTACATAAAAATTCATAAAAAAAAAGTTTATACATATATACACAAATCCTTTTAGGAATTGATTCTTTAATGTTTAGGACACATCTTGATGTATTTTGGATGAAGTCAGACCCATGGAGGTGAAGATCTGAAATGAGAAAAAAGGTAACTTTTTTTGGCCAAAAAAATTTGTCCAAATTTCATGAATTTTTTGGGGTACCCAAATGAAATAGGAAGTGGCTAATTTTTTAGGGAATAAACCTATGTTATCCTAAAATAGGAATATGTAAAAGAAAATCTTCATTATTTTGTAAATTACATTTATATCAGGGGCCATATCTAAAGGTAATTTTTTGAGTACTTAGAAATTTCGTAAAAAAATACATATATTTAATATATAATATGATATTTATGCAGGTAAAAATATACGAAAATATAGGGAACAAGAATATATATAGATAGGGCAACTTACGCTTCGGATATGTCCACAAAATGGCCGCCAACCACACTGACTCAGACTCCCTAATCTGCCACTTGAAATGTAGGAAGGGTATGTCAATTTTAAGGTGTTATTTACTAATCTAATTATTCTTGGATATACATAAAAATTGTATGGTGGGTTGCTGGATAATTGTCGATTATTTTACGACTATAAAATTAAAATTCTGACCCAAAAAAATTTTTTTGAAGGGGAATAAAATCGAAAAAAAAATGTAAAACAATATAATATTTTAGCTAAAAAAATTTGATGATATTCAATCAAAAAAGATGTAAACAAAATTTTCCGACAAATAAACTTCTAGATGAATCATTACTCTGTGATAGTTCCTTAGTACGTAGTAATTTTGAAAGAAATGGGAAAAAACGAAAAAATGGCAATCACCGGAAAATCGAACACATACCTATATATACGCCATATCTGGCTAAAAAAAGATAGGCATGGGTAGCCAGATAATCTAGAAACACTTTCCAACACTATAAAAATATAAGTTTTGCGACACTACTTGCCAATTCCTTACGGTAACATGACTAAGCAAAAAAATGCAAAACAAATAAAAAGGGGCACTCGCGGAAAAATGGTTAACATTCTAATATACGGCATTTCTGAAAAAAAAAATTCAGCCACGTGCTAGGCAAACCATCAAGGCACATTTTCCGACAAATAAACATCTAAATGAATCATTACTCTGTGATAGTTCCTTAGTACGTGGTAATTTTGAAAGAAATGGGAAAAAAACGAAAAAACGGTAATAACAGGAAAATCGAACACATACCTATATATACGCCATATCTGGCTAAAAAAAAAAGATAGGCATGGGTAGCCAGATCATCTAGAAACACTTTCCAACACTATAGAATTATAAGTTTTGTGACACTACTTGCCAGTTCCTTACGGTAACATGACTAAGCAAAAAAATGCAGAACAAATAAAAAGGGGCACTCGCGGAAGAATGGCCATTCTAATATACGGCATTTCAGAAAAGAAAAATTCCAGCCACGTGCTAGGCAAACCATCAAGGCACATTTTCCGACAAATAAACATCTAAATGAATCATTACTCTGTGATAGTTCCTTAGTACGTAGTAATTTTGAAAGAAATGGGAAAAAACGAAAAAATGGCCATCACAGGAAAATCGAACACATACCTATATATACGCCATATCTGGCTAAAAACAAAAGATAGGCATGGGTAGCCAGATCATCTAGAAACACTTTCCAACACTATAAAAATATAAGTTTTGCGACACTTCTTGCCAATTCCTTACAGTAACATGACTAAGTAAAAAAAATGGAAAACAAATAAAAAGGGGCACTCGCGGAAAAATGGCCAACATTTTATTATACGCATTTCAGAAAAAAAAATTTCAGCCACGTGCTAGGCAAACCATCAAGGCACATTTTCCGACAAATAAACATATAAATGAATCATTACTCTGTGATAGTTCCTTAGTACGTAGTAATTTTGAAAGAAATGGGAAAAAACGAAAAAATGGCAATCACAGGAAAATCGAACACATACCTATATATACGCTATATCTGGCTAAAAAAAAAAAAGGCATGGGTAGCCAGATCATCTAGAAACACTTTCCAACACTATGAAAATATAAGTTTTGCGACACTACTTGCCAATTCCTTACGGTAACATGACTAAGCAAAAAAATGCAAAACAAATAAAAAGGGGCACTCGCGGAAAAATGCCCAACATTCTAATATACGGCATCTCAGATAAAATAAAAGACATGCATATGTTAGCCCAACCATCAAGGCATACTTTCTAACACATAAACATGAAAAAAAATCAATAATATACGGCAATTCCTTACTACGTAGTAAATTTTTACAAATATTGAAAAAAAAAAAACAGAAATTGGCAACCGCAGTTAAATACCCAATATACCAATAACTACGTCGTATCTAACAAAAACAAAGTCACGCATGGGTAGCCAGATCATCTAGACACACTTTCCAACACTAAAAAAGCAAAAGTTTTACGACTCTATTTGGCAATATCTTACGGAAAAATGAATTGGCAAAAAAATGAAAAAAAAATGAAAAAGGGGCACTCGCGGTAAAAGGCCCAACATTCTAATATACGGCATCTCAGATAAAAAAAAAGACTTGCACGTGTTAGCCCAACCATCAAGGCACACTTTCTAACACATAAACATGAAAAAAAAATCAATAATATACGGCAATTCCTTACTACGTAGTAAATTTTTACAAATATTAAAAAAAAACAGAAATTGGCAACCGCAGTTAAATATCCAATATACCAATAACTACGTCGTATCTGACAAAAACAAAGTCACGCATCTAGACACACTTTCCAACACTAAAAAAGCCAAAGTTTTACGACACTATTTGGCAATATCTTACGGAAAAATGACTTGGCAAAAAAATGAAAAAAAATGAAAAAGGGGCTCTAGCGGTAAAATGGTCCTCGTGGTGATGAACGACATCTTAACTAAAAAAAAAATCATGCACATGGTAGCCAAACAATCCGCCAAGACTTTCCACAACTGATAACCTATACGAGTTGCACCATTCTACGACAATTTAATAATAAGTAATAACTTTGATAATTATGCAAATTACCTTAGAAGGGTAAACTCGGTCGCGCACGACCCCGACGCGTCTCAGAAATCGGGGAAGGAGTACAGCTACAGCAATGCACATCTGGACACTACTAGAGCGTGTAGGCGAGACACCTACTGCAGGTCGATCACCCACAAATTCAGTCACGGGGGTGAGTCACGTGAGAAAAAAACCTCTTTTTTTTTACACTCGGGGTCTCGGACGACCCACCGTACCGTTCCAGGGTTAAAATTAAATTAACCACAACCTTAACTTCAAATCACCAAACATATATATTGCGTGTGTTCACTAACACTCCGCAAGATACGTAAATAAACACTTCGTAGTCATTCACTAAGCCAACTGTCATTAATGGCACAACTACTACTATTAAAGCTTTAATATATTAAACTGCGTGAAAATTTGCCACAACTGCCTCGCTGATTTTGTAAGCAGTAATCATCATCCTTATCATCATCATCATCATCATCAATCCAAAAAGCAGTCCAAGCAAATCGTAATACAGGCCAGGTCGTCAACAATAAATCTAGTTTCTAAAGAGCAGTCTTAATACAAAATTAATAACAGGCCAGGTCATCAACTATATATCAACATTCGGGAAATAACTCTCCAAAGGAGTTAGCCTCACCAAGGAGGAATCACGGCCTGCCAAAATAAAAAAGAAAAACACTTACGAACACTCCTAACTAACTGAACTATCGCACTATAATCAAAGATAAATAATAAATTGTTCCTATCATTCACGATCACGACAAGCAAATATAAACAAAACTGTTCTTACTTAGAAAACCAATAATTAAACACTTCCACGCTGGTAAATAATAATGATAATCCAGCATTCACACAACTGACGCTTCCAGCAGTCAAATCAAAATAAGCATTCACCCAAGACGTTCACCACTGTTGTAACCTAACTAAAAATATAAACAAACAACCTCAAATATACCGACAGTCTTTCTCACTACAAACAATCATTCACTAACTACCTGTCTCTCTCTATCTCTCTGTCTCTCTGTCTCTCTCTCTCTCTCTCTCTCTCTCTCTCTCTCTCTCTCTCTCTCTCTGGATTTGGCAAAAAACAAAATTAAAATAAAACAAAAATAAATCCTCCACAGCATAGCGCGCACAACAGAAACCGCTGGATATTCGGAGTCCACAGGAGAGCGCTGGCGAGCAGTGGGATGATGGTCATCAGAAGCGCACTGACAAACAGGAGAGCGCTGACAGTCAGAAGAGCGCTGACGAGCAGGAGAGCTCCTGTGCGCTAACACTGCAGAAGGGCGAGCAGCAGGACGCTGGTACGCTGGGCGCTCATCAGGAACAACAGGCTAAAGGATGTCCTCAGGAGACCACTGGCGAAAAGAGGGCGATCATCAGGAGAGCGCTGGCGAACAGGAGGTTCCTGACGAAAAGGAGAGCGCTGACGAGCAGGAGATCCCCTGTGCGCTAACACTGCAGAAGGGCGCACAGGGGAACTCTGACGCGCAAGGGAAGAGTCCCTTTGCCCCGAAGGGACCGTTGCCCGTCGGGTGACGAGGTCAGGCTGCTGGACATATGCACCAGAAGCTGAAGATCTCTGATCCCCAGAGAGGTCTAAGGAAGCTGGAGCTGCAGGCTGTTTGCGGCGAGGAGAGTACCCCTCGGAGGCGAAGATTCAAAAAGGCACCTCTTAGCACCCTTATAGGGAGACGGGAGGCCCTTGCGGCGCAGCGGAAGGTGAGCCTTATGGCGATGGCGGCCACGAGGAAGATCATCAGGACCATCAGTCTTCCGAAGGGGAGTCTCAGTCAAAGCACTTCCCTTAGAGGGAGGCTTGGCAGCAGAAGAGCCCGCGGGACTCCCTTCCCCCTTCAAAGGATGTACGGAAGGGGGAGGAGAGCCTTCAGCACCATCATCCACAACAGTACCTGCAGAGAATTGACCCGGCCCGTCGGAAACCTCTGTCACCACGACGTCGAAGATAGACAGAGGATCTACCTCTGCTATCACCGGCGACTGCTTAACAGAGGCCCCTAACTGGACAAGGTCAATCAGGGCTACCCTGGAGGGCAGGACCTTAAGCCCCAGGGAAGCCCAAATCTGAAAAAGATCATCATTAGACAAAGATTCATTAGCAACAACCTCCCTCGGAGGAGAAGGGGAACCGCCCCGCTATGGGAGGCGATGCCCTCTCCCCCAATCTAAGGTCAGGAAACAGAACTAGGGCCTATGCTCCCACTCAGCAGACTCTCCTTAGGAGCCAAACGAGGGGGAGCTTCGGAGGAGGTTTGGGCGGCGAAAGGAGAGTCCCAAGAGCCTTCCTCCTTCAAGGCAACCCCGGAAGGAGAACGATCTCTCTTGGACTTCTACGCCAGTGGCCAAACCTCTCCCACTGGGAGGCAGACCACTCTCTGCACTCACTACACGTATTCTCTTTATCACACCGTCGGCCTCGACTCTACGGGCAAAGGGTGTGAGGATTTGTGTCCACCGCCGACATAAAAGTACCACAAGGGCGGTCGGCAATTCCAGGGCACTTGAGCATAGTGAACAATAAGGGTGAGGCCAACTTCAAAACACACACACAAACTGGAAGAAAAAGCAAAAAAAGATTAAGGCTGTCAATGAGGACGATGGACAGACACGTCTGTTCATCGCCGGAGCCAAAAGTGAAGTGAAGCAAATCACGGTGTGTGTGTGGGGGGGGAGGGGTAGCAAGGTATCCCTTCCCCTACCCCCGCTAACTAACGCAGGGTAGTTAACCCTCGTTAAAAACTATTGGCTCGTCATTTCGGCTACGCCGAAAGGTAAACTTAATGTAAATAGCGTGGTTTGTATTTCGGTTACGGAACAACTGGAAATTATCGTTATTAATAGTTTCATCCCTTTCTTTAAGAAAGGGGGAAAATGGTGAAGTCCAGGGTGTCAGATTTTTATCTCTACCAATAAAGTTAGAAGGAGGTTATTTTTGGCTCCTGTTTGTTCGTTTGTGTGGCTGTGTCTTTGTTTATGAACAGCTTCGTAGAGTAATGAAACTTGCAGGGATTAACTTTTATGTAAAATGCTGGAAATTATATTAAATTTTGAAAGGTCAAGGTTAAGGTCAATATCACAGTCAAGCAAAATGTCCAATTCACGTATTCTTCGTTGTCACATAGACTTTAAAATTGGTTCATATTTCAGTGTATGAAAATCTACGCCGATTAAAACATATCAAGGTCAAAGGTTACGCTCGAGTAAAAAGTCGAGAAACAAGCTGCTGCGGAGGAGGTCTACACTCTAGTTTCATTGTGTCAATATTCTTTTATAAAATGATAGCCAGTATATTGGGAAACATTTGTTCATTTCCTTTGTGTAAATTAAATCAAGTAGAATTTCATTACAACTTGAAACGGTCACATTCTTGACAATCTGAAAAACAAAATATCTCTCTCTCTCTCTCTCTCTCTCTCTCTCTCTCTCTCTCTCTCTCTCTCTCTCTCTCTCTCTCCCTCTCTCTCTCTCTCTCTCTCCTGTTATATTGACATAGAAATTTTGACAGAATTCTATAAAAGCATAGTTGATTCCATAAGGAAAAATTCTTCAGATTTAAAAAAAGGGGGAAAACAAGGATTGTGAACTTGATGAATGTATATAATTTCATGTTCAAATCTCTCTCTCTCTCTCTCTCTCTCTCTCTCTCTCTCTCTCTCTCTCTCTCTCTCTCTTGTATTACTATTATTATTATTATTATTATTATTAGTAGTAGTAGTAGTAGTAGTAGTAGTAGTATTTTGTGAGTTACCCCAATCGGTATTTCTTTCTATTTATACATGTAAAGTACAATTTGTCTTAGACTTTAAGAGTTTTAATTTCAGAAGTTTAATTAAATGTTTGGATAGTGTCATTAGTAGTAGAATCAGTAATATCAAATGAATAAACTAGTACAATAATATACAAATAAAATCCATCATTTAAGGACCATCTCCCCTAGAGATGCATCGACTTTTATCAAACTTTTCCATGACTATTTTTCCCCGAGTAAAAAAGTTTCTGCCGAGAAATATTCATTTTTTCCTAAAAAAGTCTTCCCTCCATTGAACAAGATTTATCAATAACTGAAACTACTGACATCACTGAAAACAAAGTTTGAGGTATTTTTATTTTCAAGGGGAAAATGTTGGTCCCCTGTCATATAGTTTGCTTGCTTGTTAGTTGGTTCCTTGGTGACTTTTTGGATACCATTTTACTAATTGGAGCTGTTGCTTAAATTGTCTGTTTTTACTGGCGCACAGAATGTTCTCCTCGAACTTTGCAGAACGGAGCTCTTGGGACTATATAAAACGTTCTCTTTGGACTGTACAGAACAGAGCTCTGGGGACTGCACAGAACAGGGCTCTTCGGACAGTACAGAACAGAACTCTTAGGACTGTAGAGAACGTTCTCTTTGTGATTGTGCAAAACAGAGCTCTTGTGACTGTACAGAAAGGGGCTCTTCGGACAGTACAGAACACAGCTCTTGGGACTGTAATGAAAGTTCTCCTGGGACTATACAGAACAGAGCTCTTGTGACTGTACAGAACAGTGCTCCTGGGACTGTACAGAACAGAGCTCTTGGAACTGTACAGAAACTTTTCCTGGGACTATACAGACCAGAGCTCTGGGGACTGCTTAGAACAGGGCTCTTTGGACAGTACAGAACAGAACTCTTGGGACTGTAGAGAACGTTCTCTTTGTGAATGTGCAGAACAGGGCTCTTCGATAAGTACAGAACAGAGCTCCAGAGCTCTTGGGAGTGTACAAAACGTTCTCTTTGAGACTGTACTGAGCGGGGCTCTTCGGACAGTACAGAACAGAGCTCTTGGGATCTTACAGAATGTTCTCTTTGTAGTTTTATAGAACAGAGCTCTTGAGACTATACAGAACGTTCTCTTGGGACTGTACAGAACAGAGCTCTTGAGATTGTACAGAACGGGGTTCTTCAAACAGTACAGAACGTTCTCCTTCGACTGTACAGAACGAGCTCTTGTAATTGTACGAAACGGAGGTCTTCGGACAGTACAGAAGAGAGCTCTTGTGATTGTACATAACGGGGCTCTTCGGACAGTATAGAACACAGCACTAGGGACTGCACAGAACACAGCACTAGGGACTGTACAGAACGGAACTCTTCAGACAGTATAGAACAGATCTCTTGGGACTGCATACAACGTTCTCTTGGGACCGTACAGAACGTTCTCTTTTTGACTGTACAGAATGCGGCTCTTCGGACAGCACAGAACAGAGCTCTTGGGATCTTACAGAACGTTCTCTTGGGACAGTACAGAAATAGCTATTGGGACTGTACAGAACGTTCTCCTGGGACTTTACAGAACAGAGCTCTGGGGACTGCACAGAACAGGGCTCTTTGGACTATAGAGAACGTTCTCTTTGGGACTGTACAGAACAGGGCTCTTCGGACAGTACAAAACACAGCTTTTGGGACTGTAAAGAAAGTTCTCCTGGGACTATACAGAACAGAGCTCTGGAGACTGCACAGAACAGGGCTCTTTGGACTAGAGAACGTTTTCTATGTGAGTGTACATAAAGGTGATCTTTGGACAGCACAGAGCACAGCTCTTGGGACTGTAAAGAAAGTTCTCCTGGGACTATACAGAACAGAGCTCTTGTGACTGTACAGAACAGAGCTCCTGGGACTATAAAGAACAGAGCTCTGGGAACTGCACAGAACAGGGCTCTTTGGACTATAGAGAACGTTCTCTTTGTGAGTGTACATAAAGGGGCTCTTTGGACAGTACAGAACACAGTTCTTGGGACTGTAAAGAAAGTTCTCCTAGGACTATACAGAACAGAGCTCTTATGACTGTACAGAACAGTGCTCCTGGGACTATACAGAACAGAGCTCTGGGGACTACACAGAACAGGGCTCTTTAGACTATAGAAAACGTTCTCTTTGTGACTGTACAGAACAGGGCTCTTCGGACAGTACAGAACACATCTCTTGGGACTCTAAAGAAAGTTCTCCTTGGACTATACAGAACAGAGCTCTGGGGACTGCACAGAACAGGGCTCTTTGGACTATAGAGAATGTTCTCTTTGTGAGTGTACATAAAGGGGCTCTTTGGACAGTACAGAACACAGCTCTTGGGACTGTAAAGAAAGTTCTCCTGGGACTATACAGACCAGAGCTCTGGGGACTGCACAGAACAGGGCTCTTTGAACTATAGAGTACGTTCTCTTTGTGAGTGTACATAAATGGGCTCTTTGGACAGTACAGAACACAGCTCTTATGATTGTAAAGAAAGTTCTCCTGGAACTATAAAGAACAGAGCTCTGGGGACTGTACAGAACAGGGCTCTTTGGACTATAGATAACGTTCTCTTTATGACTGTAAAGAACAAGGTTCTTCGGAAAGTACAGAACAGAGCTCCAGAGCTCTTGGGACTGTACAAAACGTTCTTTTTATGACTGTACTGAGTGGGGATTTTTGGACAGTACAGAACAGAGCTCTTGGGATCTTACAGAACGTTCTCTTTGTAATTGTACAGACCAGAGCTTTTGAGACTTTACAGAACGTTCTCCTGGGACTGTACAGAACAGAGCTCTTGTGATTGTACAGAACGGGGTTCTTCGAACAGTACAGAACGTTCTCCTTGGACTGTACAGAACGAGCTCTTGTAATTGTACAAAACGGAGCTCTTCAAACAGGACAGAAGAGAGCTCTTGTGATTTTACGTAACGGGGCTCTTCGGACAGTATACAACACAGCACTAGGGACTGCACACAACACAGCACTAGGGACTGTACAGAACGGGGCTCTTAGGACAGTATAGAACACAGCACTAGGGACTGCAGAGAACACAGCACTAGGGACTGTACAGAACGGAGCTCTTCGGGCAGTGCAGAAGAGAGCTCTAGTGATTGTACATAACAGGGCTCTTCGGACAGTATAGAACACAGCACTAGGGACTGCACAGAACACAGCACTAGGGACTGCACAGAACAGGACTCTTCAGACAGTATAGAACAGATCTCTTGGGACTGTATAGAACGTTCTCCTGGGACTGTACAGAACAGAGCTCTTGTAATTGTACAGAACGGAGCTCTTCAGACAGTACAGAAGAGAGCTCTAGTGATTGTACATAACGGGGCTCTTCGAACAGTATAGAACACAGCACTAGGGACTGCACAGAACATAGCACTAGGGACTGTATAGAACGGAGCTCTTCGGGCAGTGCAATAGAGAGCTCTAGTGATTGTACATAACAGGGCTCTTCGGACAGTATAGAACACAGCACTAGGGACTGCACAGAACACAGCACTAGGGACTGTACAGAACGGGGCTCTTCGGACAGTATAGAACACAGCACTAGGGACTGCACAGAACACAGCACTAGGGACTGTACAGAACGGGGCTCTTAAGACAGTATAGAACAGATCTCTTGGGACTGTATAGAACGTTCTCCTGAGACTGTACAGAACGTTCTCTTTTTGACTGTACAGAACAAGGCTCTTCGGACAGCACAGAACAGAGCTCTTGGGATCTTACAGAACGTTCTCTTGGGACAGTACAGAAATAGCTCTTAGGACTGTACAGAACGTTCTCCTGGGACTTTACAGAACAGAGCTCTTGTGATTGTACAGAACGGGGTTCTCCGGACAGTACAGAACAGAACTCTAGGGACTGTAGAGAACGTTCTTTTTGTGACTGTACAGAACAAGGCTCTTCGGACAGTACAGAACAGAACGTTTGGGACGGTAGAGAACGTTCTCTTTGTGACTGTACAGAGCAGGGCTCTTCGCACAATACAGAACAGAGCTTTTGGAGCTGTACATGACGTTCTCTTTTTGACCGTACAGAATGGGCCTCTTCGGACAGCACAGAACAGAGCTCTTGGGATCTCACAGAACGGTCACTTGGGACAGTACAGAACAGAGCTCTTGGGACTCTACAGAACGTTCTTCTGGGACTGTACAGAACAGAGCTGTTGTGATTGTATAGAACGGGGTTCCTCGGACAGTACAGAACAAAGCTCTAGGTCCTATACAGAATGTTCTCTTCGTGATCGTACAGAATGGGGCTCTTTGGACAGTGCAGAACAGAGCTCTTGTGAGTGTACAGAAAAGAGCTCTTGTGATTATACAGAACTGGGCTCTTCAGACAGTACAAAACAGAGCTATTTGGACTGTACAGAACGTTTCCCTTGTGACTGTACAGAACAGGGCTCTATGGTCAGTACAGAACAGAACTCCAGGGACTGTACAGAACGTTCTTTTCGTGATTTTACAGGACGGGACTCTTTGGACACTGTAATAACCTAATATTTCAATCGCTGATTGTACTTCTCTTACACACAAATGCAACAAAATAAAGTGTGAACCTTTCTTTTATTACAAAGGTAGTTCTTCTACATGTCAGTATCGTTTCATTTTTAGCAAAAATTTGCCAATTCAATCAACATTCATTTACGTAATCCTGTGTCTTATATATTCCTGGCAACGTCTCATTACAGGCAAGTCCATCTTCATGGGCATCGTTCGTCGAATGCGTGATTTCTGCTCATTAATTTTGGCATTGCTTCCAAGCTTCAAAGACAAATGAAGGCGAAGTCTTCAAGATCCTTTCGCTTATTTTGAATTTACGCCTAACTTTGAATGAAATGAGGTGGCTGATGATTTTCCGCTCTCTCTCTCTCTCTCTCTCTCTCTCTCTCTCTCTCTCTCTCTCTCTCTCAACAGGAAAGGAATACAATTTGAATAATTAGTAAATTTGTTCGATTCTAGTTTCTCTGATCATCCAGTAGGGGTGTTATTGCAAAGAAGAATTATTCTGATTTCTGTCTCTTAACTGTTTTACTGTTTTGAGTAAAATTTGGTTTAATTATGTCTGAAATATTTTTGATACATTTTTATCGAAATTTTTATTCGTTCGCTTTTGAAGATTATCAAAATTTGAGTATTGATCATTATCTTTCTTTATTTTGGAATCTTTTGTATTTTAAAACAAGAAATTAAATAATCTAATTCTTATCCCACTATCAAGTATTTCCATCTTGAATAGATTTTACTATTACTAATATGTTTAACATTTATTGAAAACGTTACAAGGTAATAGAATTTATAACTAGTACATCTAAAGACCTTATCATCTCATGTACAGAAATATAT
>NC_090725.1:313841908-313846908 GCF_036898095.1 Palaemon carinicauda | reverse complement strand
TTATCTTGGTAATTTCAACTGTTACATTTTACATAGAACTAGAAAAGCCTTCTGAGAGTGCAGACCTCCGTCACAGCAGCTTATTTCTTGGAACCAGCTTGCCTTTCCCAGATTCAATTTAGACCGTTGGTGTCTGTGTGATAGACAGTTTTAATTCGTTCGACCTTTTGCTCTACCTTGACCTTGACTTTCACCTTGTCCTTTTATTTAGGACTTTCAAAATTGAATCACTTCTTCGTCTCAAAATAGTAACAAAACCCTGAAAGTTTCATTACTCATTGATTAAGATTGTGGCCAGGAAGTTATACACAAACAAACTGAAAAACAGCTGTGAAAACATAACCTCCTCCCAACCTCGTAGGTGGAGGTAAAGATGTAGGAAAGCAAAATGAAACATTCAAGAGCAGATGTGTGAATTTTATATTAATTTTGATGTAAGTAAACGCAAGAACTGTAAGCGTTTCATTAAGGTTAAAATGATTATATAAGGTGTATGTAAATGACTTACTAAATGCTATGAAAATACTATCGATTCACTTAATTGGAAGGATATCATTGAGAGAGAGAGAGAGAGAGAGAGAGAGAGAGAGAGAGAGAGAGAGAGAATAAATGTAATAAATGCCGTGAAAATACTATTATTTCACTTATTATTTTGAAGGATGTCTGAGAGAGAGAGAGAGAGAGAGAGAGAGAGAGAGAGAGAGAGAGAGAGAGAGAATGTAATAATTGACGTGAAAATACTATTATTTCACTTATTATTTGGAAGGATGTCGTTGAGAGAGAGAGAGTCAAAGTCAAAGTCAAAGTCAAAAACCTTTATTCCATTATAAAATGGTTATTCTGTTACATAACAATATACATTATTTACATAAAATTCACAATAATTGGATTGTAAAAATTTAGGATATATATACATTCAAGTAAAATTTAAAAAATATTGCTTAAGTTTCTTTTTGAATAAATCAGAACTAACATTTATACATTTTCTTATTTCCAGAGGTAGTTTATTCCAGCAAGCTGGGCCCCTTATTGCCATTGAGCGTGAACCCAAATCAGTTCGATAGCTGTCTACAAATAGATTTTCATTCTGTCTGGTTAATGCATTCCTACAATTACCAACTGTAGGAAATGTGTATAGCCAGTTGGGATATTCTTTTCTCAAACTTTTTAAAACAAAAACACAAACATCGTACATACACTTTTCTTTTAATTTTATCCACTTTAATTGCTGGAGGGTTGGGGTGATGTGATCGTGTTTTTTCAACCCAATAACGGCTACTCTACCAGCAAAGTTTTGGATTTTTTGAGCTTTTTCCATGTGCATATCATTAGTAGACCCCCATATCTTAATACAGTAGTTTATTACACTCAAGACCAGACTTTCCACAATAAAAGCTCGAGTAGTATCATCAAAGTAATCTTTTACTCTACTTAAATACATTAGAATGCCACTAACTTTTCTACTCAGCTCGTCAATATGAGTACTGAATGTCATGTACCTGTCCATGTGTAGACCTATATTTTTCACATGTTGACTTATCTTTACTTCATCACCATCGCATTTTATTATAATGTCATTTGGAATTTTGCTAATATTCTGTGAGCTACCCACAGACATGCACTGTGTTTTAGTGGCATTTAATAATAGCCCTTTTCTTAGAAAATATTTCTTAATTTTGAGCAATATTAGTTCAGCCCTTTTTATCAAGCCATCTAAATTTTCTATTTGATCAGCCAAAAGAACTTGGGTGTCATCAGCGTATTGAATTAGCAAGCAGTTTTCTATGTATTTAATCATGTCATTAACGTAGACTAAAAACAGAATTGGACCTAGGACAGATCCCTGTGGGACTCCAAATTCAACCTTTTCAATGCAAGAATTTACGTCTCCTAATCTAACTACCTGACTTCTATCCTTCAAGTAATCCTGAAACCAGAACGTATCAATGTAATGTTCATTAAGAGATTTACACAATTCATCTTGGTTGACACTATCAAATGCCTTTGATAGGTCACATAAAATTAATATGGAAACTTTTTTTCTATCAATATTTTTATAAATTTCATCTGTTAATTTCATCAAAGCTGTTTCTGTTGATAAACCTTTACGGAATCCATGCTGAGTATTAGAAATCAAATTATTTTTTTCTAGATGTTCCATTAACTGATTACATACAATCTTTTCTATTACTTTCGATATTACGGGAAGGATAGAAACAGGTCTATAATTACCAGGGTCGTCCTTGTCTCCTTTCTTGTGAAGAGGGTCTACGAGGGGTTGTTTCCAAATAGAAGGATATTTCCCAGTTACAATCGATGTATCTATGATAACCGTGATATAATATGCAATAACTCTAAGGGAATCTTTTAGAAAACTAGTAGGAATACCATCCGTTCCGTAAGCATTACTATTATTCAAACTCTTAACAGTTAATATTATTGTTTCTACTGTAACTGGTTGCGGTCTAAACAATCTTATAGTATTGCCAAAATTATTTTGAGTGTTTCTAATATCTTCATTTTCGTACTTTTGTAGAATTTCCTGCGTTTTATCATAAGTTATTTTTCCTACATTAGCAAAGTATTGGTTAAATTGATCTGCTCTAGCTTTTGGGTTGTCGTATTCAATCTTTTTATTTGTTTTAGTAGATACAATATTATTCATAATTTTCCATGTTTCTTTGCGAGATTTACTTTTCTTGATCTTGTCTTTGTTATAATAAGCTTTGGCAGTACGCATTTTCGAATTGATGAGTTTTTTCATTTCCTTATACGAATTGTTAAGATTTTCATCATGTCTATTCTGTTTAAGCCTTTCTTGCATTTTGTCCCTTTCAATCATACTGTTTTTGAGATCATTGTCTATCCAAGGTGCACTGGGTCTCCTTATTTCCTTCGTGGTTATTGGGGCACATTTATCTAAGGCACTATTATATACTTTATTGAAAATTCCTGTTTGAATATCTGTGTCATCAGTATGCATGATTGTATCTAAAATTATTTTCTGGTCTAGCAATGTATTGCACAAAAAATCTGCAGAATAATATTTTAAACACCTAGAGGTTACCGTGACTGGTTTACGTTTTGGCTTCTTAATATCTATGATAAATGAAATATGTTCATGGTCAGCTACAATACTTGGATTTACCTCAATTTTAATGACACTTTCCTGCTTGTTTGTTATTAACACGTCTAGTAGTGTGGATGAGATGGGGCTAACTCTAGTAGGTTTATTAATCATTTAATTTAATTTGGTGACTCTTAAAATATTATGTATCTTTGCTGAGAGAGAGAGAGAGAGAGAGAGAGAGAGAGAGAGAGAGAGAGAGAGAGAATGTAATAAATGCCGTGAAAATACTATTAATTCACTTATTATTTGGAAGGATGTTAAGAGAGAGAGAGAGAGAGAGAGAGAGAGAGAGAGAGAGAGAGACTTACCTTATTGCCTTATTGCTTTATTTTATGTTTAGGTTCCCCCAGGTTCCTCAGTGTGAGGCACCTCATATATCCACCTGAGAGTAGCGAATGCATCTTCCAGTGTATTTTGCATCTTCCAGTCTTGGATAGTCTAGGATGCATCTTAGGTATTTATCGAGCTTATTCTTAAACACATCTACGCTCACTCCTGATATGTTTCTTAGATGAGCTGGCAGCACATTAAATAGTCGCTGCATTATCGATGCTGGTGCGTAGTGGATTAATGTCCTGTGCGCCTTCCTTAGTTTTTCTGATGTTTTTGGCTCCATGATGTTTTCAGTAATTCCTTCTATTTGCTTCCATGCTTGTATTATCATGTAGCTTTCTCTTCTCATTTCTAGACTGTATAGTTTTAAAAATTGCAGTCTTTCCCAGTAGTCAAGGTCCTTAACTTCTTCTATTCTAGCAGTATAGGACATTTTTAAACTCTCTATTTGCGCAATATCCTTTTGGTAGTGTGGGTACCATATCACATTACAGTACTCAAGTCTACTACATACATAAGTTTTGTAAAGCATAATTATGTGTTGAGCTTTTTTTGTTTTAAAGTGTCTGAATAACATTACCATGTTTGCTTTACATTTAGCCAACAGTGTTGCTATTTGGTCGTGCATAACATATTCCTATTTAATATTACACCAAGGTCTTTAATTGCTTCCTTGTTTGTGATTGTCTGGTTATTGGGTCCTTTGTATGCATATACCATTCCCTCTCTGTCTCCATAATTCATTGATTCGAATTTATCGGAGTTAAATACCATCCTATTTATCTCCGCCCATTCATATATTTTGTTTAGATCTCTTTGTAGTGAGTTCCTATCTTCATCACAAGTAATTTCTCTACTTATTCTTGTGTCATCGGCGAAACTTCTCACTACAGAGTTTTCAACATCCCAGTCTATGTTTGAGATCATAATAACAAACAGCAGTGCAGCTAAAACCGTACCTTGTGGCACGCCAAATATTACCTGGGCTTCATCTGATTTCTCGTCATTTGCAACCTCTATCTGTTTTCTGTTTGCAGAAATTCTTTTACCCATTTTCCTATCTTTCCCACAATATTATGCTTTCTCATTTTTTTTCTAATATATCATGGTCTACCTTGCAAAAGGCTTTTGCAAAATTTAGATAGATCACATCTGTGTCTTTTTCATTTATCGTATTTTTGTATATGTTTTTATAGTGTGCTTTCAGTTGGGTTTGTGTACTTTTTCCGGGCACAAAACCGTGTTAACCTATATTAAACAAATTATTTTTAACCAAATGATTCATTATTTTCTTTTTTATTACCCTCTCATACACTTTCATAATATGTGATGTTAGACTAACAGGTCTATAATTGCTTGCCTCTAGTCTTGATCCACTTTTGAAGATAGGGGTTATATAAGCTAATTTATGTTTAACATATATCTCGCTCTTATATACACTTTGTCTTAGCAGTATTGCAAGCGGCTTCGCTATAGTGTTTGCAGTTTTTTTTAACAAAATCGCTGGAACTCCATCTGATCCGGGTGGCGATCCATT
>NC_090725.1:313826164-313833664 GCF_036898095.1 Palaemon carinicauda | reverse complement strand
ATACAAATAATTAAAAAAAAAGATAATGATCAATATTCAAATTTTGATAATCTTCAAAAGCAAACGAATAACAATTCCGATAAAAATGTATCAAAAATGTTTCAGATATAATTAAACCAAACTTTACTTAAGAGAGTAAAAAGTTAAAAAAAGACAAAAATCTGAATAATTCTTCTTTGCAATAACACCTCTATTGGATGACCAGAGAAACTAGAATCGAACAAATTTACTAATTATTCAAATTGTATTCCTTTCCTGTTGAGAGAGAGAGAGAGAGAGAGAGAGAGAGAGAGAGAGAGAGAGAGAGAGAGAGAGCGGAAAATAATCAGCCACTTCATTTCATTCCAACTTAGGCGTATATTCAAAATAAATGAAAGGATCATGAAGACTTTGCCTTCATTTGTCTCTGAAGCTTTGAAGCAAAGCCAAAATTAATGAGCAGAAATCACGTTTTCGGCCAACGATGCCGATGAAGATGGACTTGCCTGTAATGAGACTTTGCCAGGAATACATCAGACACAGGATTACGTAAATTAATGTTAATTGAATTAGCAAATTTTTGCTGAAAATGATTACGATACTGAGAGATAAAAGAAAGACCTTTGTAATAAAAGAAAGGTTCACACTTTATTTGGTGCATCAGTATGTAAGAGAAGTGTAATCAGCGATTGAAATATTAGGTTATTACAGTGTCTAAAGAGCCCCGTTTTGTAAAATCAAAAAGAGAACGTTCTGTACAGTCCCTGGGGCTCTGTTCTGTACTGACCATAAAGCCCTGTTCTGTACAGTCACAAGGAAAACGTTCTGCACAGTCCAAATAGCTCTGTTCTGTACTGCCTGAAGACCCCCGTTCTGTATAATCACAAGAGCTCTTTTCTGTACACTCCCAAGAGCTCTGTTCTGTACTGTCCAAAGAGCCCCATTCTGTACAACCACGAAGAGAACATTCTGTATAGTCCCTAGAGCTTTGTTCTGTACTGTCCGAAGAGCCCTGCTCTGTACAGTCACAAAGAGAACGTTCTCTATAGTCCCAAGAGTTCTGTTCTGTATTGTCCGAAGAGCCCCGCTCAGTACAGTCACAAAGATAACGTTCTCTACCGTCCCAAGAGTTCTGTTCTGTACTGTCCGAAGAACCCCGTTCTGTACAATCACAAGAGCTCTGTTCTGTAAAGTCCCAGGAGAACGTTCTGTACAGTCCCAAGAGCTATTTCTGTACTGTCCCAAGAGAACGGTCTGTAAGATCCCAAGAGCTCTGTTCTGTACTGTCCGAAGAGCCCCATTCTGTACAGTCAAAAAGAAAACGTTATGTACAGTCCCAGGAGAACGTTCTATACAGTCCCAAGAAATCTGTTCTATACTGTCTGAAGAGCCCCGTACTGTACAGTCCCTAGTGCTGTGTTCTGTGCAGTCCCTAGTGCTGTGTTCTATACTGTCCGAAGAGCCCCGTTATGTACAATCACTAGAGCTCTCTTCTGTACTGTCCGAAGAGCTCCGTTCCATACAATTACAAAAGCTCGTTCTGTACAGTCCAAGGAGAACGTTCTGTACTGTTCGAAGAACCCCGTTCTGTACAATCACAAGAGCTCTGTTTTGTACAGTCCCAGGAGAACGTTCTGTACAGTCTCAAGAGCTCTGGTCTGTACACTTACAAAGAGAACGTTCTGTAAGATCCCAAGAGCTCTGTTCTGTACTGTCCAAAAAGCCCCGCTTAGTACACTCACAAAGAGAACGTTTTGTACACTCCCAAAAGCTCTGGAGCTCTGTTCTGTACTTTCCGAAGAGCCCTGTTCTGTAAAGTCACAAAGAGAAAGTTATCTATAGTCCAAAGAGCCCTGTTCTGTGCAGTCCCCAGAGCTCTGTTCTGTATAGTTCCAGGAGCACTGTTCTGTACAGTCACAAGAGCTCTGTTCTGTATAGTCCCAGGAGAACTTTCTTTACAGTCCCAAGAGCTGTGTTATGTACTGTCCGAAGAGCCCCTTTATGTACAGTCACAAAGAGAACGTTCTCTATAGTCCAATGAGCCCTGTTCTGTGCAGTCCCCAGAGCTCTGTTCTGTATAGTCCCAGGAGCATTGTTCTGTACAGTCACAAGAGCTCTGCTCTGTATAGTCCCAGGAGAACTTTCTTTACAGTCCCAAGAGCTGTGTTATGTACTGTCCGAAGAGCCCCTTTATGTACAGTCACAAAGAGAACGTTCTCTATAGTCCAAAGAGCCCTGTTCTGTGCAGTCCCCTGACCTCTGTTCCGTGCAGTCCCGAGAGCTCTGTTCTGTATAGTCCCAGGAGAACTTTCTTTACAGTCCCAAGAGCTGTGTTCTGTACTGTCCGAAGAGCCCTGTTCTGTACAGTCACAAAAAGAACGTTCTCTATAGTCCAAAGAGCCCTGTTCTATGCAGTCCCCAGAGCTCTGTTCTGTATAGTCCCAGGAGCATTGTTTTGTACAATCACAAGAGCTCTGCTCTGTACAGTCCCAGGAAAACTTTATTTACAGTCCCAAGAGCTGTGTTCTGTACTGTCCGAAGAGCCCCTTTCTGTACAGTCCCAAAGAGAACGTTCTCTATAGTCCAAAGAGCCCTGGTCTCTGCAGTCCCCAGAGCTCTGTTCTGTAAAGTCCCAGGAGAATGTTCTGTACAGTCCCAAGAGCTATTTCTGTACTGTCCCAAGAGAACGGTCTGTAAGATCCCAAGAGCTCTGTTCTGTGCTTTCCGAAGAGCCCCATTCTGTACAGTCAAAAATAGAACGTTCTGTACAGTCCCAGGAGAACGTTCTATACAGTCCCAAGAGATCTGTTCTATACTGTCTGAAGAGCCCCGTTCTGTACAGTCCATAGTGCTGTGTTCTGTGCAGTCCCTAGTGCTGTGTTCTATACTGTCCGAAGAGCCCCGTTATGTACAATCACTAGAGCTCTCTTCCGTACTGTCCAAAGAGCTCCGTTCTGTACAATTACAAGAGCTCGTTCTGTACAGTCCAAGGAGAACGTTCTGTACTGTTCGAAGAACCCCGTTCTGTACAATTACAAGAGCTCTGTTCTGTACAGTCCCAGGAGAACGTTCTGTACAGTCTCAAGAGCTCTGTTCTGTAAAATTACAAAGAGAACGTTCTGTAAGATCCCAAGAGCTCTGTTCTGTACTGTCTGAAGAGCCCCGCTCAGTACAGTCTCAAAGAGAACGTTCTCTACAGTCCCAAGAGTTCTGTTCTGTACTGTCCAAAGAACCCTGTTCTATGCAGTCCCCAAAGCTCTGTTCTGTATAGTCCCAGGAGAAGTTTCTCTACAGTTCCAAGACCTCTGTTCTGTACAGTCCCAGGAGCACTGTTCTGTACAGTCACAAGAGCTTTGTTCTGTATAGTCCCAGGAGAACTTTCTTTACAGTCCCAAGAGCTGTGTTCTGTACTGTCCGAAGAGCCCCTTTCTGTACAGTCACAAGAGCTCTGTTTTGTACAATCACAATGAGAACGTTCTCTACAGTCCTAAGAGTTTTGTTTTGTACTGTCCGAAGAGCCCTGTTCTGTGCAGTCCCCAGAGCTCTGTTCTGTACAGTCCTAAGGGAACGTTTTGTATAGTCCCAAGAGCTCCGTTCTGCAAAGTTCGAGGAGAACATTCTGTGCGCCAGTAAAAAGACAATTTAAGCAACAGCTCCAATTTGTAAAATGGTATCCAAAAAGTCACCAAGGAACCAACTAACAAGCAAGCAAACTACATGACAGGCGACCAACATTTTACCCCTGAAAATAAAAATACCTCAAACTTTTCGTTTTCAGTGATGTCAGTATTTTCAGTTATTGATAAATCTTGTTCTATCGGGGGAAGATTTTTTTAGGGAAAAATAATATTTCTCGGCAGAAACTTTTTTACTTGGGAAAAATAGTCATGGAAAAGTTTGATAAAAGTCGATGCTTCTCTAGGGGAGATGGTCCCTAAATGATGATGGATTTTATTTGTTTATTCATTTGATATCACTGATTCTACTACTAATGACACTATCAAAACTTATGATTAAACTTTTGAAATTAAAAGTCTTAAAGTCTAAGACAAATTGTACTTTATATGTATAAATAGAAAGAAATACCGATTGGGGTAACTATCAGAAAATACTACTACTACTACTACTACTACTACTACTACTACTACTACTACTAATAATAATAATAATAATAATAATAATAATAATAATAATAATAATACAAGAGAGAGAGAGAGAGAGAGAGAGAGAGAGAGAGAGATTTGAACATAAAATTACATACATTCATCAAGCTAACAATCCTTGTTTTCCCATTTTTATCATTTTAGTTTTAAATCGGAAGAATTTTTCCCTATGGACTCAACTAGGCTTTTGTTTGGCCTTTATAGAATTCTGTCAAAATTTCTATGTCAATATAACAGTAGAGAGAGAGAGAGAGAGAGAGAGAGAGAGAGAGAGAGAGAGAGAGAGATTTGAACATAAAATCACATACATTATTCAAGTTAAAAATCCTTGTTTTCCCATTTTTTTTTATTTTAAATGTGAAGAAATTTTCCTTATGGACTCAACTATGCTTTTGTTTGGCCTTTATAGAATTCTGTCAAAATTTCTATATCAATATAATATTAGAGAGAGAGAGAGAGAGAGAGAGAGAGAGAGAGAGAGAGAGAGAGAGAGCCTTACCTTATTGCCTTATTTTTTGTTTGGGTTCCCCCAGGTCCCTCAGTGTGAGGCACCTTGTATATCCACCAGAGAGTTGCTAATGCATCTTCCGGTGTATTTTACATCTTCCAGTCTTGTATGGTCTGGGATGCATCTTAGGTATTTATCGAGCTTATTCTTAAACACATCTACGCTCACTCCTGATATGTTTCTTAGATGAGCTGGCAGCACATTAAATAGTCGCTGCATTATCGATGCTGATGCGTATTGGATTAATGTCCTGTGCGCCTTTCTTAGTTTACCTGGTATATTTTTTGGCACTATTAATCTACCTCGGCTTGCTCTTTCTGATATTTTTAGCTCCATGATGTTTTCAGTAATTCCTTCTATTTGCTTCCATGCTTGTATTATCATGTAGCGTTCTCTTCTCCTTTCTAGACTGTATAGTTTTAAAAATTTCAGTCTTTCCCAGTAGTCAAGGTCCTTCACTTCTTCTATTCTAGCAGTATAGGACCTTTGTACACTCTCTATTTGCGCAATATCCTTTTGGTAGTGTGGGTACCATATCACATTGCAGTACTCGAGTGTACTACGTACATAAGTTTTGTAAAGCATAATCATGTGTTCAGCTTTCCTTGTTTTAAAGTGTCTGAATAACATTCCCATTTTTGCTTTACATTTAGCCAACAGTGTTGCTATTTGGTCGCTGCATAACATATTCCTATTTAACATTACACCAAGGTCTTTAATTGCTTCCTTGTTTGTGATTGTCTCATTATTGGGTCCCTTGTATGCATATACCATTCCTTCTCTGTTTCCATAATTTATTGATTCAAATTTATCGGAGCTAAATACCATCCTATTTATCTCCGCCCATTCATATATTTTGTTTAGATCTCTTTGTAGTGAGTTCCTATCTGCATCACAAGTAATTTCTCTACTTATTCTTGTGTCATCTGCGAAACTTCTCACTACGGAGTTTTCAACATCACAGTCTATGTCTGAGATCATAATAACAAACAGCAGTGCAGCTACCACCGTACCTTGTGGCACACCAGATATTACCTGGGCTTCATCTGATTTCTCGTCATTTGCAACCACTATCTGTTTTCTGTTTTGCAGGAATTCTTTTACCCATTTTCCTATCTTTCCCACAATATTATGGTTTCTCATTTTTTTCTCCAATATGTTATGGTCTACCTTGTCAAAGGCTTTTGCAAAATCTAGATAGATCACATCTGTGTCTTTTTCATTTATCATACTTTTGTATATGTTTTCATAGTGTGCTATCAGTTGGGTCTGTGTACTTTTTCTAGGCACGAAACCGTGTTGACCCATATTAAACAGATTATTTTTAACCAAATGGTTCATTATTTTCTTTTTTATTACCCTCTCATACACTTTCATAATATGTGACGTTAGACTAACAGGTCTATAATTGCTTGCCTCTAGTGTTGATCCACTTTTGAAGATAGGGGTTATATTAGTTAATTTATGTTTAACATATATCTCACTCATATCTACACTTTGTCTTACCAGTATTGCAAGCGGCTTCGCTATAGTGTTTCCAGTTTTTTTAACAAAATCGCTGGAACTCCATCTGCTCCGGCTGCCGATCCATTTTTAATTTCGTTTATAGCCGTGACAATATCTGCTTCATTAATATCTATATCCGTTAGATATTCAACATTTTCTTCTCTCATTTCTGTTTCATTATTCTCATTCGCAATTCTTGGTGTGAACTCACTCTTATATTTTTCTGCTAATATGTTGCATATCTCCTTTTTTTTCATTCGTTAGCCGTCCTTCAATTCTTAGAGGCCTATTTCTAATCTCCCTTTATTCATCTTTTTTGCATAGGAGTAAAGTACTTTGGGGTTTCTTTTTATATTTTGAAGTGTCCTATCTTCCAAGTCGCTTTTTTTCATTTTCTTTCGACTGTATAATCTTTTGTTCTGCATTTTCTATCTTACATTTTATTTCCCTCATTTTCCACACATTTTTTTCTTTTGCAAGATTTTTCTTCCACTTTCTAATTTTCTGAAATAAGATCCTTCTTTCTCTTGGTATGCACGTCTTTTGTTTATTGTTTTTTTTTTTCGGTACATATTTTTCAACAATTTTCTCCAGTATTTTGTACAGTATGTCCGTATTTACCTGTATATTATCACTTACAAATAAATTCTTCCATTCTTTATTCAGAGAGAGATTTTATTTTTCAGATTGTCAAGAATGTGACCGTTTCAAGTTGTAATGAAATTCTACTTGATTTAATTTGCACAAAGAAAACGAACAAATGCTTCCCAATATTCTGGCTATCATTTTTATAAAAGAATATTGGCACAGTGAAACTAGAGTGTAGACCTCCTTCACGACAGGTTATTTCTCAACTTTTTGCTCGAGCGTAACCTTTCACCTTAACATGTTTTAATCGGAGTGGATTTTCATACACTGAAATATGAACAAATTTTAAAGAGTATGTGACAACGAGGAATACGTGAATTGGACATTTTGCTTGACTGTGATATTGACCTTAACTTTGACCTTTCAAAGTTTAATAATTTCCAGCATTTAACATAACAGTTAATCCCTGCAAGTTTCATTACTCTACGAAGCTGTTCAAAAAGACACAGCCACACAAACGAGCAAACAGGAGCCAAAAATAACCTCCTCCCAACTTTATTGGCAGATGTAAAAATCTGACACCCTGGACTTCACCATTTTCCCCCTTTCTTAAAAGGGATGAAATTATTAATAACAATAATTTCCAGATTTTGACAGTTAATATCAACATTTGTTAATGTAACATCATAAGCAACGAGTAGCCTACTTACATAAGTTTACCTTCAAACTATTCCATAGTATTCTCAGAAATATGAA
>NC_090725.1:313808664-313821164 GCF_036898095.1 Palaemon carinicauda | reverse complement strand
ATGACAAAAAAGATGCCTATTCAACGTCAACCGAAGCTGACGTGAATACTGTAGGGAATACACGCCTACCCCATGATGTGCTTTAGCGGTGACAAAGCCCCCCATCACCAATCACTCACTCCCGCCCCAACCAACGACTTCTACAGCCACATACTGCCGCCCATCGGCCGCAGTTTTGCTACTACCACTACAGATTTGGGGCAGCCGCGAAGAAATGTGCCAAGGATTGTCAGTGGCCAAAAAACGTGTAAGTAGGCCATCGCTCGTGGCGGTGGCCTCCTGTGTTTCTAATATTTTCTTTTTACATGATGCAGGAACGGGCGTGCGATTTTTGGTAGACATGGGTGCTTGTCATTCTCTTTTGCCAAAGAAACTCTTCAGGACACGACGTAGTCTGTCTATGTCTGCCGACGTCCGCCTGGTAGCTGCCAACGGATCTGCGATACACACCTACGGTTATGAGAACCTTACATTATCGTTTGGAAACGGTAAATTTAATTGGAAGTTTCTCGTTGCTGATGTCACATTGCCAATCCTCGGTGCAGATTTCCTCTCTCATTTCCACCTTCTGGTTGATGTCACCCATCGACGATTGGTCAACGCAGACTCGTACTTGTTGACACCTCTTCAACCCGCCCCCTCCAACCTCACTCTCCACATTAGCGCACCCACGGATGCATACGCCCACCTCCTCACGTCGTACCTGGAAGTTTTACGTCCAGAATTTTGCCAAATGCCAACGGCCTCTCCCAAGCACAGTATTTATCACCATATCGAAACGACGGGAGCCCCAGTGTTCCCAAATTTCAGACGTCTGGCACCAGAACAATTGGCTGCCGCCAAACAGAAGTTCGTCGAAATGGAGGAAATGGGCCTTTGCCTAAAAGCCTCCAGCCAATGGTCGTCACCCTTAAACATTGTTCTGAAGAAAGACGGCTCCCCCCTGTCCGTGCAGGGATTAGAGGCTCCTGAACATGCAAACAAACCGGATTACTACCCCCTCCCAAACATCGCCGACGTGACCTCCTACCTGCAAAAAGTGAAGGTTTTCTCTACGCTCGACCTCCTGAAGGGGTATTATCTGGTGCCTATGAACCCAGAAGACATCACCATGACTGCCATTACCACTCCGTTTGGTACATACACCTTAAATTACTCCTGTTTTGTCCTTCGTAATGCTGGGGCCCGTTTTCAACGTCTCATGGATGGCATCTTAGGGGACCTTCCCTTCTGCATATGTTATGTGGACGAATTACTTGTGTTCTCTTCCGCAAAAGAGGAACACCTCCGTCACCTGCGCATCGTGCTCGACCGCCTGCAACAAAACGGCCTCGTAATCCGGTACGACAAGTATACCTTTGGCGCTAACGAAGTGTCGTTCTTAGGGCACCAGATCACTCCTGAAGGCGTCCATCCCCTCCCTAAGAAAGTAGCAGCCGTTCAGAACTTCCCCACGCCCTTGACCGTCAAAGCTCTGCAGGAAATCTTGGGCATGATCAACTATTATCACCGTTTTCTGCCAGCCATTACCACCGCTCTTGCTCTCCTCTACACCTTCCTCAAGGGCAAGCCAAAAGACCTGAAGTGGGGTCCCCTTCAAGAAGCAGCCTTCTGCAACTCAAAGAAGGCCCTATCACCCCCTGCAGCTCTCACTTTTCCCATCCCACAAGCCCATCTCCTTCTCTCCACCGATACCAGCGACGTCAATATTGGTGCAGTACTTGATCAGTTGGTCAACGGCTCACCCCACTCATTGGCCTTCTTCAGCAGAAAACTGTCCAAGGCAGAATCGGGTTATTCTACCTTCGATTGTGAATTGCTGGCGGTGCACTTGGCTGTCCGTCACTTTCACCATTTCTTAGAAGGTACGCCCTTCGTCATTCGCACAGACCACATGCCTCTGGTGCAAGCCTTCACTCGACAGTCTGACGCCTGGTCTGCCCGTCAACACCTACATCTCTTCGCCGCCGTGGCTGAATACAAATGCACCCTTCAACACGTCCCTAGGAAAATGAATCCCATTGCCGATGCCCTGTCAAGAAACACGGTTGCCGTTCAACTGGGATTGGATTACAATGCCTTGGCTGAAGCCCAACGACAGGATCCAGAGTATAAAGCATGTAGGACATCCTGCACATCCCTCCGTTGGGAAGACATCCCCCCTCGACGACTCCAACACCACACTCCTCTGTGATGGCAGTACTGGTAGACTGCGACCTTGGATTCCTGCTCCCATGCGCCGACAAGTGTTTGATTTCATTCACGGCCTTTCATATCCCTCATGCCGTTCTACTGCACAGCTGCTGAAGACTAAGTTCATTTGGCACGTCATTTCTAAGGATGCTAAGGATTGGCTACGCGCCTGTACTTCTTGCCAAACTTCCAAAGTACACCGACACACGGATTCAGGAGTGGGCACCTTTCCTCAACCTTAGCATCGTTTCGCCCACATTCACGTCGATAATGTAGGCCCCCTACCCACATCACAAGGACATCGTTACCTGTTTACCCTCATCGACCGCTCCACTCGTTGCCTGGAGCCATTCCCATGGAAACTGCAACGTCCGCCTCATGTACATCTGCCTTACTCTCAGGATGGATTGTAAGATTTGGTATCCCTGAGAATATTACTTCTGATAGGGGTACCACTTTCACCTCTCAATTGTGGACATCATTAGCGAATCTCCTGGGCATCACCCTACATCAGACAACTGCCTACAACCCCGCTGCCATTGGAAAGGTTAAACGTTTTCATTGTACCCTCAAAGCAGCTTTGATATCCTGCTGCAAGGATTCAAACTGGTTTACTAAGCTTCCCTGGGTCCTCCTGGAACTAAGGACCCCTCCTAAAGACGCCCTCAACGTCTCAGCAGCTGAAATGGTGTATGGCGACCCGTTGGTCGTCTCTGCCAAAATTCTTCCTTCTGGAAACTCCTCCGACGATCTCCAGCGCATACTTCACGTCGTGGGAAAATTTACTCCATGCTGCCAGACTTACAAGCCCCCGGCGAAGCATCACATACCGACAGACTTGCACTCTGCAACGCACGCCTTCCTACGGAACGACACTAGCCTCTTACACGGGCCCTTTTCTTGTGATCCGACGCAGTCCGAAAGCATTCCTACTACACATTTGTGGCAAAGAGGACTAGGTCTCCATTGATCGTCTAAAACCTGCTTATCTCCTGCCAGATGACCCACCTACAGTTCGCCTCTCTAGATCAGGGCGCCCTATTTAACATGTACAGTATGTCTTTTTGAGCCATGTACCAACCGTGTGTCACACGATCGTACATAGTAACGACATTTCTTTTTTTTACATATATTATGCTTTGTATCTTCGCTCTTCGCTCTCCCCTCGCACTGATAAGGCCCTGAATAAACATGTCTGTTTTTCTCACCGTTAACTGTTAACAGTACAGGTTGTCAATTGAACATGAAATTGTCTTTTATGTTTTTATGTCCTTTTTGCCTGGAGTTTATGTATATATAAACATATGTTCTTTAATAAAGTTACTCAGTTGCTTTCATCCTGCCTTCTTAGTCACAGCCTCTCTCGGCCCGTCACAGTATCAAGCCTAGGTGCTCTTCGCACTTCCCAAGAGACATTAGTTCACCCAAACGTTCAGCTGGGCTCCATAAGACACTAGACCAATTGGAAGGCCCAGGTCTATATGGCTGAGAACTTTGAAGTGCGAAGTAGGAGATGATGAAAGGAGAAGTATTGACTTAAATGCTCAAGATAGAGATGACTGACAAAATCTAACCAAGGCCCTTTGCGTCAATAGGCGTAGGAAGAGATCATGATGATGATAATGATGATTATATATGTCTATATATATATATATATATATATATGTATATATATATATATATATATATGTATATATATATATATATATATATGTATATATATATATTATGTATATATATGTATATATATATATATATATGTATATATATGTATATATATATATATATATATATGTATATATATATATATATATATACATATACATATATATATACATATACAATATACATATATATATATATATATATATATGTATACATATATATATATATATATATATATGTATATATATATATATATACATATATATATATATATATATAGAGAGAGAGAGAGAGAGAGAGAGAGAGAGAGAGAGAGATAGAGAGAGAGAGAGAGAGAGAGAGAGAGAGAAACTTGATCTTTATCGTATAGGGGGAGATTAAACAGTCAATATTTAAAACATGTTGACATAGGTATATATTTGCTATTGTAAACTTTAATCCTAATCCTCACCGAAAACTATTCTCTAAAAACAAATAATATCATATTTACAAAGGAAATACGTCTTCACAACATAAAAATGTGTATATGACCATTTATTGAAAACCGAATAGCCCCCCCCCCAAAAAAAAAAAAAATTATAGAAAAAAAGAAAAAAAAGAACTGCTTCTACCAGACCACTTTAACAATTCGACATTAGGTGGCGTTTCAAAATGCCAGGTAACAGGTAATCCAACTTTTTGGATACTTTTGCATTTACCACCCACACCAATTTCGAGTGATCCAATACGGGTGAAAATATACATTTGCCAGGAGTACGCGAGAGGGATATTGGATCCATATTGGTATACATGGGAATTAAATAGTAGATAACTTAAAAATGGAGTACTTTTCTACTCAAAATATGTAAGGGCCATCTCCAAAGGTTAGAATAAGTAGGGGACATCTCCAAGGGTGATAATAAGAAGGGGACATCTGCTAGGGTGATAATAAGTAAGGGACATCTCCAATAGTTAAAATAAGTAGGGACAATCTCTCCAAGAGGGAAAATAAGTAGGGGGTGTCTCCAAAGGTGATAATAAGTAGGGAACATCTCCAATGGTCAAAATAAGTAGGGGTCATCTCCAAGGGTGAAAATAAGTAGGGGACATCTCCGCGTATGGAAATAAGTAGGGGACATCTCCCAGCGTGAAAATAAGTAGGGGTCATCTCCAAGGGTGAAAATAAGTAGGGGACATCTCCGCGTATGAAAATAAGTAGGGGACATCTCCCAGGGTGAAAATAAGTAGGGGACATCTCCCAGGGAAAAAAATATGTAGGGGACATCTACGAGGGTCAAAATAAGTAGGGGATATCTCCGAGGGTAAAAATAAGTAGGGGACATCTCCAAGGGTGAAAATAAGTAGGGAACATCTTCAAGGGTCAAAATAAGATGGGGCCATCGCCAATGGTCAAAATAAGTAAGGGCCATCTCCAAGGGTCAAAATAAGTAGGAACCATCTCCAAAGGTCAAAATAAGTAAGGGCCCTCTCCAAGGGTCAAAATAAGAAGGGCCATCTCCAAAGGGTCAAAAAAGGTATAGGCCATCTCCAACGGTCAAAATAAGTAGGGGCCATCTTCAAAGGGTCAAAATAAGTAGGGGCCATCTCCAAAGGGTCAAGTTAAGTAAGGGGCCATTTCCAAGGGTAAAAATAAGTAGGGGCCATCTCCAAAAGGTCAAAATAAGTAGAGGCCATCTCCATGGGTTAAAATATATATGTAGGGGCCATCTCCAAATGTCAAAATAACTAATGTGCATCTTCAAGAGTTAAAATTAGTAGGGGCCATTTGCGAGGGTCAAAATAAATCAGGGTCGTCACCCGCGGTTGAAATAAGTATTGTCCATCTCTAAAGGTCAAAATAAGTAGTGACCATCTTTAAGGGTCAAAATAAGTAGGGGACCTCTCAAAGGGTCAAAATAATTAGGTGCCATCTACAAAGGGTCAAAATAAGTAGAGACCATCTCCAAGGGTTAAAATAAGTAGGGGCCACATCAAAGGGTCGAAATAAGTAGGAGCCATCTCCAAAGGTTAAAATAAGTAGGAACCCTCTCCAGAGAGTCAAAATAAGTAGGGTCAACCTCCCAGGGTCAAAATAAGTAGGGGCCATCCCCAAGGGTCAAAATAAGTAGGGGCCATCTACAAAGGGTGAAAATAAGTAGAGGCCATCTCCAAGGGTTCAAATAAGTAGGGGTCATCTCCAAAGGTCAAAATAAGTAGGGGGCATCTCCCAGGGCCAAAATAAGTAGGGGCCATCTCCAAGGGTAAAAATAAGTAGGGGCCATCTCCATGGGTAAAAATAAGTAGGGGCCATCTCCAAAAGGTCAAAATAAGTAGAGGCCATCTCCATGGGTTAAAATATATATATAGGGGCCATCTCCAAATGTCAAAATAACTAATGGGCATCTTCAAGAGTTAAAATTAGTAGGGGCCATTTGCAAGGGTCAAAATAAATCAGGGTCGTCACCCCCGGTTAAAATAAGTATTGTCCATCTCTAAAGGTCAAAATAAGTAGGGACCATATTTAAGGGTGAAAATAAGTAGGGGACCTCTCCAATGGTAAAAATAAGTAGGGGCCATCTACAAAGGGTCAAAATAAGTATGGTCCATCTCCAAGGGTTAAAATAAGTAGGGGCCATCTCCCAAGGGTCGAAATAAGTAGGGGCCATCTCCAAGGGTTAAAATAAGTAGGAGCCCTCTCCAGATAGTCAAAACAAGTAGGGTCAACCACCAAAGGTGAAAATAAGTAAAGGCCATCTCCAAGGGTTAAAATAGGTAGGGGCCATCTCCAAAGATCAAAATAAGTAGGGGCCATCTCCCAGGGTCAAAATAAGGAAGGGCCATCTGCAAAGAGTCAAAATAAGTAGGGGACTTCTCCCAGGGCCAAAATAAGTAGGGGCCATCTCCAAGTGTCACAATAAGTAGGGGCCATCTCCAAAAGGTCAATATAAGTAGAGGCCATCTCCATGGGTTAAAATATATATGTAGGGGCCATCTCCAAATGTCAAAATAACTAATGGGCATCTTCAAGAGTTAAAATTAGTAGGGGCCATTTGCAAGGGTCAAAATAAATCAGGGTCGTCACCCCCGGTTAAAATAAGTATTGTCCATCTCTAAAGGTCAAAATAAGTAGGGACCATATTTAAGGGTGAAAATAAGTAGGGGACCTCTCCAATGGTAAAAATAAGTAGGGGCCATCTACAAAGGGTCAAAATAAGTATTGTCCATCTCCAAGGGTTAAAATAAGTAGGGGCCATCTCCAAGGGTCGAAATAAGTAGGGGCCATCTCCAAGGGTTAAAATAAGTAGGAGCCCTCTCCAGATAGTCAAAACAAGTAGGGTCAACCACCAAAGGTGAAAATAAGTAAAGGCCATCTCCAAGGGTTAAAATAGGTAGGGGCCATCTCCAAAGGTCAAAATAAGTAGGGGCCATCTCCCAGGGTCAAAATAAGGAAGGGCCATCTGCAAAGAGTCAAAATAAGTAGGGGACTTCTCCCAGGGCCAAGATAAGTAGGGGCCATCTCCAAGTGTCACAATAAGTAGGGGCCATCTCCAAGTGTCAAAATAAGTAGGCGCCATCTCCAAAAGGTCAAAATAAGTAGGGGCCATCTCCAAGTGTCACAATAAGTAGGGGCCATCTCCAAGGGACAAAATAAGTAGGGGCCAACTCCAAAGAGTCAAAATAAGTAGGGGCCAACTTCAAGGGTCAAAATAGGTAGGGTCCATCTCCAAAGTTCAAATTAATAATAATAATAATAATAATAATAATAATAATAATAATAATAATAATAATAATAATAATAAAGTCAAAACAAGTAAGGACCATCTCCATGGGTCAAAATAAGTGGAGGCCATCTACTAGGGTCAAAATAAGTGGAGGCCATCTACAAGGGTCAAAATAAGTAGGGGGCATCTACAAGGGTCAAAATAAGTAGAGGCCATCTACAAGAGTCGAAATAAGTAGGGACCATCTACAAGGGTAAAAATAAGTAGGGGACATCTACAAGGGTCAAAATAAGTAGAGGCCATCTACAAGAGTCGAAATAAGTAGGAACCATCTACAAGGGTCAAAATAAGTAGGGGCCATCTACAAGAGTCAAAATAAGTAGGGGCCATTTCCAAGGGTCAAAAAAAGTAGGGGCCATCTACAAAGGGTGAAAATAAGTAGAGACCGTCTCCAAGGGTCAAAATAAGTAGGGGCCATCTACAAAGGTCAAAATAAGTTGGGGCCATATGCCACGGACAAAATAAGTAGGGGCCATCTTCAAAGAGCCAAAATAAGTAGGGGCCATCTCCCAGGGTCAAAATAAGTAGAGGCCATCTCCAAGGGTCAAAATAAGTAAAGGCCATCTCCAAGGGTCAAAATAAGTAAAGGCCATCTCCAAAGAGTTGAAATAAGTAGGGGCCATCTCACAGGGTTAAAATAAGTAGGGGCCATCTCCCAGGGTCAAAATAAGTAGGGGCCATATCCCAGGGTCAAAATAAGTAGGGTCCATATCCAAAGTTCAAAATAATAATAATAATAATAATAATAATAATAATAATAATAATAATAATAATTTCAAAAGAAGTAAGGACCATCTCCATTGGTCAAAATAAGTAGAGGCCATCAACAAGGGTCAAAATAAGTAGAGGCCATCTACAAGGGTCAAAATAAGTAGAGGCCATATACAAGGGTCAAAATAAGTAGAGGCCATCTACAAGGGTCAAAACAAGTAGGAGCCATCTACAAGGGTCAAAATAAGTAGGGACCATCTACAAAGGGTCAAAATAAGTAGAGGCCATCTACAAGGGTCAAAATAAGTAGAGGCCATCTACAAGGATCAAAATGAGTAGAGGCCATCTACAAGGGTCAAAATAAGTAGGGGTCATCTACAAGGGTGAAAATAAGTAGAGGCCACCTTCAAAGGGTCAAAATAAGTAGAGGTCATCTCCAAGGATGAAAATAAGTAGGGGACATCTACAAAGGTCAAAATAACTAGAGGCCATCTACAAGGGTCAAAATAAGTAGAGTGCCATATACAAGGGTCAAAATAAGTAGAGGCCATCTACAAGGGTCAAAATAAGTAAAGGCCATCTACAAGGGTCAAAATAAGTTGGGGCCACCTACAAAGGTCAAAATAAGTAAAGGCCATCTACAAGGGTCAAAATAAATAGGGGCGATCTCCAAGGGTCCAAATAAGTTGGGTCCATCTCCAAAGTTCAAAATAATAACAATAATAATAATAATAATAATAATAATAATAATAATAATTATTATAACGTCAAAATAAGAAGGGACCATCTCCAAGGGTCAAAATAAATACGGGCCACCTCCAAAGGTCAAAATAATAATAATAATAATAATAATAATAATAATAATAAAAATAATAATAATAATAATAATAATAATAATAATAATAAAAATAATAATGATAATAATAATAATAATAATAATAATAATAATAATAATGGTATTTCTGCTCAACTAGACATACCTCTTGATTGCGAGGAGCATTTGTGTATCTCTCTCTCTCTCTCTCTCTCTCTCTCTCTCTCTCTCTCTCTCTCTCTCTCTCTCTGTGTGTGTGTGTGCCCCTGAGGGACACGTCCCAGCACCGCCATGGGAGAGCCACTTGCATCCTGGCAGTTTTTAAGGGGAAAGTTCCCTACCAGGGGGAGATGGCGAAATACGCTATTTCAATTAACTGAAAAGAAAAAGGAAAACTTCATTTTCGGTCGCTTCATGGTGCATACTAAAATGCCCTGCATTGGGTGACAAGTGAGCTAAACATTAAGGCATTCTTGAGGAATTCAAATTGGTAGTAATGATAATAATAGAAATACTAATTGAAAATATACTAAATTCTTAAGATTATGATAAATAAGGCGATTCTGAATTATTTTAAATTTATGATAATGATATTAAAAATAACAATAATTAAAAATATACTCAATATTTAAGATTATAATAAATAAGGCGATTCTATATTAATTCAATTTAATAATAATAATAATAATAATAATAATAATAATAATAATAATAATAATAATAATAATAATAATAATAATAATAATAACAAATATGCTCATATATATAAAATTTTGGGATTAAAATGTAAGATGAAACCTTGGCAGAAGTAAATATGAAGATAATCAATCAAATAGTATTTTTCATATTAACTCTCTATCTTTATATATATATATATATATATATATATATATATATATATATATATATAATATATATATATACATATATATATATATATATATATATATATATATATATGTATATATATATATATATATTATATATATATATATATATATATATATATATATTCATTAATATCATCAACATCATCATCAGGCATTTGTTTATGGTCTTTCAATGCCAGTCTACACCTGCAAATTTTCTTAACTCGTCAATTATCCTCTTCATTCCTGTACTTATTTTTTAATATCTAGAGACCAATTCTGTTACTCTTAATGTCCATCTAATATCTATCAAATAGTACAGTATTCTATATGAGAAAATAAGATAGCTTATGTGCTGCTACAGGAAGAGCACAGGTCCAAATTATACAGTTGCTCTCTATCATATTATGTAGTAACACTTCATTTCGTTAACAGTGAATTATGAATTGTTGGACGGAATGACTACTGTATACAGCGATTAAACAGAATTCTTAACACTTCATTATGTTAAAGCAATTCAAACACAATATTGAACTAGGCTTGGACAGTTATTAACACTATTTTGTTGAAGCAACTTAAAATCAAAATTGCACTAGGCTTACACAGTTATCGAACACTTTAACAGTTCCTTAAGAACAGTTCAACACATGAAATCAAGTATTAATACCATAGAGGTCTGAGGACTGGAGAACTATTGCAGCTGCAGTTCCAGAGAGGTGTGTCTCCGCTATTCAAACTAAACTATACCCGATTTTAGAGTGAACCTTATAGAAGACAGAAGTATGGGTGAAGAGATTCTAAATATTGATAAAACCTCGATTGATGGCATGATTGATAGCATGATTGATGGCAAGATTGATGGCAAGATTGATGGCATGATTGACGGCAAGATTGGTGAACAACAATGCAACAGTTGATAAAAAGTTCTGTAGGCCTATTATTGCTCCAAGCCTACTGCTGTCTCTTATTACTTATATTATGATAAAACAAGAAAATAACATTGATAATAAAAAAAATCAATATTAAAACTAACATGCAAAGAAACCAACAAAACTAATGATAATAAAACAACATTCAAAATAAGATTGGTCAAACTTACGTTCAGCCGCTTATTACATACATTGATACAAACAAGAAAATAACATTGAAATTAATAAAACCAATTAATATTGTTAAAACTAACATGCAAAGAAAACAAAATTATTAATGATAATAATAAAACAGCATGAAAAAGAAGATTGGTCACTCTTACGTCCAGCCACGAAGTGAAGAGCTATGAATTGGTACAAAATTGGTAGAAGCTGTTTTCTACCTTTTTTTATAATCCAAAACGATAAAAAAAACACTATTTTGGCTACTGTCACTTAATGTGGATTATCAGCAAACTCTCAGTCACTACTCCTAAAGTAGCCAATAAACTATTCACGAGCGTTAAAATTTTTGGTTAAATAATATTTCAGAATTTGTATCGGCAGATTGATTTTTTTTTTATGCAAAAATATAATTGCCTTATTAATTCGAAATCATAATTTGATTATCATGAAGCTCGATATAAAAAAGAACAATAATGTAAAACATTTAGCTTTAAGCTACCATGTGATATCCCTGTTTCATCTATCCAAAGAGATTGACGAAGGGTTTCATATCCTACCAACCTCAAGGATAAAAATCATATGTATTTTCAATACGACTTTCAACCATCTTATGTTTCTCGGATTTTACACTCGCTTATACCATTCGAAAAAAGAGAAATAGTGCTATCCAACATACGATAAACTAAAACAGTCTAAAATGTGAATTCTTTTATATAATTTTTTTTTCTCCATTGTAGCGATCTACTAATACTTTACTTATTCGAAATACCCCATTTTCTGCTTGGATAATTGGAAGCCCTTTAGCAAAGAATAAATACATTTCTTTATGGGATTCTAACCACCTAGACTCAAATAAGAAATTATTCAAAAATGTTTTCCCTCGACTTGGAATAGAGAAACTATTTATTTTTCTACGCTAACCGAGGGAGTTACTAATAAAGTTTATTATCCCAATAGTAGAATATTCATTGCTGAATGTATATCACTTTTTCCTTACGTGACCAGAAAAACATTGATATATGATTCCACGTAAAATGTATTTATTCATAAGCATATCTACCTATCTATCTATCTATCTATCTATCTATCTATCTATCTATATATATATATATATATATATATATATATATATATATATATATATATATATATATATATATATATAAAATGTACCTAAACACCCACTCATGTATAAATGTATGCAGTATATATAACATATGTAAATATACATGGATATATAAACATTATTTATGTATACATGCATGCATACACTTTACACATACACACACACACACACACACACACACACACACATATATATATATATATATATATATATGTGTGTGTCTCTGTGTGTGTGTCTGTGTATATATATATATATATATATATATAT
>NC_090725.1:313771164-313801164 GCF_036898095.1 Palaemon carinicauda | reverse complement strand
GAAAAGTCGCGCCAAAGAAAAGTGATGAAAAAAAAAAAACGGAAAAATGAAAGTTGCCTGAAGGGAAAAGTCGCTGAAGACAAAAGTAATCAAAAAAAACGTAGGAACGGAAGTTGCCTGAAGGAAAAGGTCGTTGAAAAGAAAAGTAATTCAAAAATCGGAGGAACGAAAGCTGTCTGAAGGGAAGAAAGCTGCCTGAGGGGAAAAGTTGCTGAAAAGAAAAGTAATTAAAAAAACAGAGGAATGAAAGTTGCTTGAAGGGGAAAGTCGCTGAAAAGAAAAGTAATTAAAAATAACAGAGGAACGAAAGTTGCCTGAAGGGAAAAGTCGTTGAAAAGAAAAGTAATTAAAAAAACGGAGGAATGAAAGCTGCCTGAAGGGAAGAGTCGCTGAAAACAAAGTAATTAAGGAATTAGAATCGGAGGAACAAAAGTTACCTGAAGGGAAATGTCATGAAAAGAAGAACGAAAGTTGCCTGAAGGGAAAAGTCGCTAAAAAGAAAAGTAATTAAAAAAACGAAGGAATGAAAGTTGCCTGAAGGGAAGAGTCGCTGAAAACAAAGTAATTAAGAAATCAGAAACGGAGGAACAAAAGTTACCTGAAGGGAAAAGTTGCTGAAAAGAAAAGTAATTAAGAAAACAGAAGAACGAAAGTTGCCTGAAGGGAAAAATCGCTAAAATAAAAGTAATTAAAAAAACGGAGGAATGAAAGTTGCCTGAAGGGAAGAGTCGCTGAAAACAAAGTAATTAAGAAATCAGAAACGGAGGAACAAAAGTTACCTGAAGGGAAAAGTCGCTGAAAAGAAAAGTAATTAAGAAAACGGAGGAATGAAAGCTGCCTGAAGGGAAGAGTCGCTGAAAACAAAGTAATTAAGGAATTAGAATCGGAGGAACAAAAGTTACCTGAAGAGAAAAGTCACTGAAAAGAAAAGTAATTAAAAAAAACAGGACCGAAAATGACCAGAGGGGAAAAGTCGCTGAAAAGAAAAGTAATTAAAAAAACGGAGGAATTGAAGTTGCCTGAAGGAAAAAGAAACTGAAAAGAAAAATAATTAAGAAAACGGAGGAGCGAAAATTACCTGAAGGGAAAAGTGTTGAAAAAAAAATAATTAAAAAAACTGACGAGCAAAAGTTGCCTGAAGGGAAAAGTCACTGAAAAGAAAAGTAATTAAAGAAACGGAGGAACGAAAGTTGCCAAAAGGGAAAAGTTGCTGAAAAGGAAAGTAATTAAAAAATTAGATGAGTGAAAATTACCTGAAGGGAAAAGTTGCTGAAAAGAAAAGTAATTAAAAAAACTGAGGAACGAGACTTGCCTTAAGGGAAAAGTTGCTGAAAAGAAAATTAATTAAAAAAACGGAGGAGTGAAAGTTGCCTGTAGGGAAAAGTCGCTGAAAAGAAAGTTAAAAAAAAAACGGAGGAACGAAAATTGCCTGAGGGAAAAAGTCACTGAAAAGAAAACAACTTAAAAGACGAATGAATGAAAGTTGTCTGAAGGGAAATGTCGATGAAAAGGAAAGAAATTAAAAAACGGAGGAACGAAAGTTGTCTGAAGGGAAAAGTCGCTGAAGACAAACGTAATAAAACTGAAGACAAAAGTAATAAAAAAAAAAACGAAGGAATGAATGTAGCCTGAAGGGAAAAGTCGCTCGAAAGAAAAGTGATAAAAAAAACGAAGGAATGAAAGTTCCTGACAGGAAAAGTCGCGCCAAAGAAAAGTGATGAAAAAAAACGGAAAAATGAAAGTTGCCTGAAGGGAAAAGTCGCTGAAGACAAAAGTAATTAAAAAAAACGTAGGAACGGAAGTTGCCTGAAGGAAAAGGTCGTTGAAAAGAAAAGTAATTCAAAAAACGGAGGAACGAAAGCTGCCTGAAGGGAAGAAAACTGTCTGAGAGGAAAAGTTGCTGAAAAGAAAAGCAATTAAAAAAACGGAGGAATGAAAGTTGCTTGAAGGGGAAAGTCGCTGAAAAGAAAAGTAATTAAAAAACCGGAGGAATGAAAACTGCCTGGAGGGAAGAGTGCTGAAAACAAAGTAATTAAGGAATCAGAATCGGAGGAACAAAAGTTACCTGAAGGGAAATGTCATGAAAAGAAAAGTAATTAAGAAAACGGAAGAACGAAAGTTGCCTGAAGGGAAAAGTCGCTAAAAATAAAAGTAATTAAAAAAACGGAGGAATGAAATTTGCTTGAAGGGAAGAGTCGCTGAAAACAAAGTAATTAAGAAATCAGAAACGGAGGAACAAAAGTTACCTGAAGGGAAAAGTCACTGAAAAGAAAACTAATTAGGAAAACGGAAGAACAAAAGTTGCCTGAAGGGAAAAGTCACTAAAAAGGAAAGTAATTAATAAAAACGGAGGAATGAAAGTTGCATGGAGGGAAGAGTCGCTGAAAACAAAGTAATTAAGAAATCAGAAACGGAGGAACAAAAATTACCTGAAGAGAAAAGTCACTGAAAAGAAAAGTAATTAAAAAAACAGGGGACCGAAAATTACCTGAAGGGAAAAGTCACTGAAAAGAAAAGCAATTAAAAAAGCGAAGGAATTAACGTTGCCTGAAGGAAAAAGAAACTGAAAAGAAAAATAATTAAGAAAAGAGGAACGAAAATTACCAGAAGGGAAAAGTCGTTGTAAAAAAAAGTAATTAAAAAATCGGAGGAGCAATAGTGGCCTGAAGGGAAAAGTCACTGAAAAAAAAGTAATTAAAGAAACGACGGAACGAAAGTTGCCTGAAGGGAAAAGTTGCTGAATAGAAAAGTAATTAAAAAAAACGGAGGAACGAGACTTGCCTGAAGGGAAAAGTCGCGGAAAAGAAAAGTAATTATAAAAACAGAGGAATGAAAGTTGCCTGAAGGGAAAAGTCGCTGAAAAGAAAGTTAATTAAAAAAAACGGAGGAACGAAAATTGCCTGAGGGAAAGTCACTGAAAAGAAAACAACTTAAAAAACGAATGAATGAAAGTTGTCTGAAGGGAAAAGTCGATGAAAAGGAAAGTAATTAAAAAACGGAGGAACGAAAGTTGCCTGAAGGGAAAAGTCGCTCGAAAGAAAAGTTATCAAAAAAAAGGGAAGGAATGAAAGTTCCTGACAGGAAAAGTCGCACCAAAGAAAAGTGATGAAAAAAATAACGGAGGGATGAAAGTTGCCTGAAGGAAAAAGTCGCTGAAGACAAAAGTAATTAAAAAAAAATTGGAGGAACGAAAGTTGCCTGAAGGGAATGGTCGTTGAAAAAAAAAGTAATTAAAAAAAACGGAGGAACGAAAGCCGACTGAAGTGAAGAAAGCTGCCTGAAGGGAAAAGTCAATGAAGAGAAAAGTAATTAAAAAAACGGAGGAATGAAAGTTGCTTGAAGGGGAAAGTCGCTGAAAAGAAAAGTAATTAAAAAAACAGAGGACAAAAGTTGCCTGGAGGGAAAAGTCTTTGAAAAGAAAAGTAATTCAAAAAACGGAGGAACGAAAGTTGACAGAAGGGAAAAGTCACTGGAAAGAAAATTAATTAAAAAAACGGAAGAAAGAAAGTTCCCTGAAGGTTAAAGTCGTTGAGAAGAAAAGTAATTAAAAAAAACGGAGTAACGAAACTTGCCTGAAGGGAAAAGTCGCTAAAAAGAAAAGTAAATTAAAAATACGGAGGAACGAAAGTTGCCTGAAGGGAAAAGTAACGGAAAAAAAGTATTTAAAAAATGAATGAATGAAAGTTGTCTGAAGGGAAAAGTCACTGAAAAGAAAAGTAATTAAAAAACGGAGGAACGAAAGTTGCTGAAGGGAAAAGTCATTGAAATGAAAAGTAATTGAAAAAACGAAGGATTGAAAGTAGCCTGAAGGGAAAACCCCCTCGAGAAAAAAGTGATTAAAAAAAAAAACGAAGGAATGAAAGTTGCATGACAGGAAAAGTCGCTCCAAAGAAAAGTGATAAAAAAAACGGAGGAATGAAAGTAGCCTGAAAAGAAAAGTGGCGGAAGACAAAAGTAATTAAAAAAAAACGGATGAACAAAAGTTGCCTGAAGGGAAAATTCGCTGAAAAGAAAAGTAATTAAAACATAAGGAGGAACGAAAGTTGCCTGAGGGGAAAAGTAACTGAAAAAAAGTATTTAAAAAATGAATGAATGAAAGTTGGCTGAAGGGAAAAGTCGCTGAAAAGAAAAGTAATTAGAAAACGGAGGAACGAAAGTTGCTGAAGGGAAAAGTCATTGAAATGAAAAGTAATTGAAAAAACGAAGGATTGAAAGTAGCCTGAAGGGAAAACCCCCTCGAGAGAAAAGTGATTAAAAAAAAACGAAGGAATGGAAGTTGCCTGACAGGAAAAGTCGCTCAAAAGAAAAGTGATAAAAAAAACGGAGGAATAAAAGTAGCCTGAAAAGAAAAGTAGCTGAAGACTAAAGTAATTAAAAAAAACGGAGGAACAAAAGTTGCCTGAAGGGAAAATTCGCTGAAAAGAAAAGTAATTAAAAAATACGGAGGAACGAAAGTTACCTGAAGGGAAAAGTAGCTGAAAAAAAAATTATTTAAAAAATGAATGAATGAAAGTTGCCTGAAGGGAAAAGTCGATGAAAAGAAAAGTAATTAAAAAACGGAGGAACGAAAGTTGCTGAAGGGAAAAGTCATTGAAATGGAAAGTAATTGAAAAAACGAAGGAAAGAAAGTAGCCCGAAGGGAAAAGACCCTCGAGAGAAAAGTGATTGAAAAAAAACGAAGTAATGAAAGTTGCCTGACAGGAAAAGTCGCTCCAAAGAAAAGTGATAAAAAAAAAACGGAGGAATGAAAGTACCCTGAAAGGAAAAGTGGCTGAAGAGAAAAGTAATTAAAAAAAACGGATGAACAAAAGTTGCCTGAAGGGAAAATTCACTGAAAAGAAAAGTAATTAAAAAATACGGAGGAACGAAAGTTGCCTGAAGGGAAAAGTAGCTGAAAAAAAAAATATTTAAAAAATGAATGAATGAAAGTTGGCTGAAGGGAAAAGTCGCTGAAAAGAAAAGTAATTAGAAAACGGAGGAACGAAAGTTGCTGAAGGGAAAAGTCATTGAAATGGAAAGTAATTGAAAAAACGAAGGAATGAAAGTAGCCTGAAGGGAAAACCCCCTCGAGAGAAAAGTGATTAAAAAAAAGGAAGGAATGAAAGTTGCCTGACAGGAAAAGTCACTCCAAAGAAAAGTGATAAAAAAAAACGGAGGAATGAAAGTAGCCTGAAAAGAAAAGTGGCTGAAGACAAAAGTAATTAAAAAAAACGGAGGAACAAAAGTTGCCTGAAGGGAAAATTCGCTGAAAAGAAAAGTAATTAAAAAATACGGAGGAACGAAAGTTGCCTGAAGGGAAAAGTAGCTGAAAAAAAAATTATTTAAAAAATGAATGAATGAAAGTTGCCTGAAGGGAAAAGTCGATGAAAAGAAAAGTAATTAAAAAACGGAAGAACGAAAGTTGCTGAAGGGAAAAGTCATTGAAATGGAAAGTAATTGAAAAAACGAAGGAATGAAAGTAGCCCGAAGGGAAAAGACCCTCGAGAGAAAAGTGATTGAAAAAAAACAAAGGAATGAATTTTGCTTGACAGGAAAAGTCACTCCAAAGAAAAGTGATAAAAAAAACAGAGGGGTGAAAGTAGCTTGAAAGGAAAAGTGGCTGAAGACGAAAGTAATTATCCCTGGATAGGTACGCTCCTCGGACACCCCTTTAAGGGTATACTCGGACGCGCGCGACCCCGACGCCAAAAAAAATTCTTGAAAAATCAGTTTTTGCAGTAACCTCCCTTTGTTCTTTTGCCCAAAAAAACTTCAATGAATGCTTAAAACAACTGTAAAGATAAATACTACTCATCTGCAGAAAAACTATTTATTATAAATATTTTAAAAAATTAAGTAGAAAAAAAAGACCTTACATAAAAATTCTTAAAAAAATGTTTATACATATATACACAAATCCTTTTAGGAATTGATTCTTGAATGTTTAGGACACATCTTGATTTATTTTGGATGAAGTCAGACCCATGGAGGTGAAGATCTGAAATGAGAAAAAAAGGGTAACTTTTTTTGGCCAAAAACATTTGTCCAAAGTTCATGAATTTTTTTGGGTACCCAAATGAAATAGGAAGTTGCTAAATTTTTTAGGGAATAAACATATGTTATCCTAAAATAGATATATGTAAAAAAAAATCTTCATTATTTTGTAAATTACATTTATATCAGGGGCCATATCTAAAGGTAATTTATTGAGTACTTAGAAATTTCGTAAAAAGATTTAATATATAATATGATATTTATGCAGGTAAAAATATACCAAAATATCACAAATTCTATAGGGAACAAGAATATATATAGATAGGGCAACTTACGCTTCGGATATGTCCACAAAATGGCCGCCAACCACACTGACTCAGACTCCCTAATCTGCCACTTGAAATGTAGGAAGGGTATGTCAATTTCAAGGTGTTATTTACTAATCTAATTATTCTTGGATATGCATAAAAATTGTATGGTGGGTTGCTGGATAATTGTCGATTATTTTAAGACTATAAAATTAAAATTCTGACCCAAAAAAATTTTTGGAAGGAAAAATAAAATCGAAAAAAAAAATGTAAAACAATATAATATTTTAGCTAAAAAAATTTGATGATATTCAATCAAAAAAGAAGTAAACAAAATTTTCCGACAAATAAACATCTAGATGAATCGTTACTCTGTGATAGTTCCTTAGTAGGTAGTAATTTTGAAAGAAATGGGAAAAAACGAAAAAATTGGCAATCACAGGAAAATCGAACACATACCTATATATACGCCATATCTGGCTAAAAATAAAGATAGGCATGGGTAGCCAGATCATCTAGAAACACTTTCCAACACTATAAAAATACAAGTTTTGCGACACTACTTGCCAATTCCTTACGGTAACATGACTAAGCAAAAAAAATGCAAAACAAATAAAAAGGGGCACTCGCGGAAAAATGGCCAACATTCTAATATACGGCATTTCAGAAAAAAAAAATTTCAGCCACGTACTAGGCAAACCATCAAGGCACATTTTCCGACAACTAAACATCTAAATGAATCATTACTCTGTGATAGTTCCTTAGTACGTAGTAATTTTGAAAGAAATGGGAAAAAACGAAAAAATGGCAATCACAGGAAAATCGAACACATACCTATATATACGCCATATCTGGCTAAAAAAAAGATAGGCAGGGGTAGCCAGATCATCTAGAAACACTTTCCAACACTATAAAAATATAAGTTTTGCGACACTACTTGCCAATTCCTTACGGTAACATGACTAAGCAAAAAAATGCAAAACAAATAAAAAGGGGCACTCGCGGAAAAATGGCTAACATTCTAATATTCGGCATTTCAGAAAAAAAAAATTCAGCCACGTGCTAGGCAAACCATCAAGGCACATTCTCCGACAAATAAACATCTAAATGAATCATTACTCTGTGATAGTTCCTTAGTACGTATTAATTTTGAAAGAAATGGGAAAAAACAAAAAAATGGCAATCACAGGAAAATCGAACACATACCTATATATACGCTATATCTGGCTAAAAAAAAGATAGGCATGGGTAGCCAGATCATCTAGAAACACTTTCCAACACTATAAAAATATAAGTTTTGCGACACTACTTGCCAATTCCTTACGTTAACATGACTAAGCAAAAAAATGCAAAACAAATAAAAAGGGGCAATCGCGGAAATATGCTCAACATTCTAATATACGGCATCTCAGATAAAAAAAAAAGACATGCACGTTTAAGCCCAACCATCAAGGCACACTTTCTAACACATAAACATGAAAAAAAATCAATAATATACGGCAATTCCTTACTACGTAGTAAATTTTTACAAATATTGAAAAAAAACAGAAATTGGCAACCGCAGTTAAATACCCAATATACCAATAACTACGTCGTATCTGACAAAAACAAAGTCACGCATGGGTAGCCAGATCATCTAGACACACTTTCCAACACTAAAAAAGCGAAAGTTTTACGACACTATTTGGCAATATCTTACGGAAAAATTACTTGGCAAAAAAATGAAAAAAAAATGAAAAAGGGGCACTCGCGGTAAAATGGTCCTCGTGGTGATGAACGACATTTTAACTAGAAAAAAAATCATGCACATGGTAGCCAAACAATCCACCAAGACTTTCCACAACTGATAACTTATACAAGTTGCACCATTCTACGACAATTTCATAATACGTAATAACTTTGATAATTATGCAAATTACCTTAGAAGGGTAAACTCGGTTGCGCTCGACCCCGACGCGTCTCAGAAATCGGGGAAGGAGTACAGCTACAGCAATGCACATCTGGACACTACTAGAGCGTGTAGGCGAGACACCTACTGCAGGTCGATCACCCACATATTCAGTCACGGGGGTGAGTCACGTGAGAAAAACCTCTTTTTTTTGACGCTCGGGGTCGCGGACGACCCACCGTACCGTTCCAGGGTTAAAAAAACGGAGGAATGAAAGTTGCCTAAAGGGAAGAGTCGCTGAAAACAAAGTGATTAAGATATCAGAAACGGAGGAACAAAAGTTACCGGAAGGGAAAAGTCGCTGAAAAGGAAAGTAATTAAGAAAACGGAAGAACGAAAGTTGCCTGAAGGGAAAAGTCACTAAAAAGAAAAGTAATTAAAAAAACGGAGGAATGAAAGTTGCCTGAAGGGAAGAGTCGCAGAAAACAAAGTAATTAAGAAATCAGAAACGGAGGAACAAAAGTTACCTGAAGAGAAAAGTCACTGAACAGAAAAGTAATTAAAAAAACAGAGGACCGAAAATTAACTGAAGGGAAAAGTCGCTGAAAAGAATAGTAATTAAAAAAACGGAGGAATTAGAGTTGCCTGAAGGAAAAAGAAACTGAAAAGAAAAATATTTAAGAAAACATAGGAACGAAAATTACCAAAAGGGAAAAGTCGTTGAAAAAAAATTAATAAAAAAAAAACGGGCGAGCAAAAGTTGCCTGAAGGGAAAAGTCACTAAAAAGAAAAGTAATTAAAAAAACAGAGGAACGAAAGTTGCCTGAAGGGAAAAGATGCTGAAAAGAAAAGTAATTAAAAAAACGGAGGAGCGAAAATTAACTGAAGGGAAAAGTTGCTGAAAAGAAAAGTAATTAAAAAAACGGAGGAACGAGACTTGCCTGAAGTAAATGTCACTGAAAAGAAAAGTAATTAAAAAAACGGAGGAATGAAAGTTGCTTGAAGGAAAAAGATGCTGAAAGAAAGTTAATTGAAAAAAACTGAGGAACGAAAATTGCCTGAGGGAATAAGTCACTGAAAAGAAAACTACTTAAAAAACGAATGAATGAAAGTTGTCTGAAGGGAAAAGTCCATGAAAAGGAAAGTAATTAAAAAACGGAGGAACGAAAGTTGACAGAAGGGAAAAGTCACTGGAAAGAAAAGTGATTAAAAAAAAAACGAAGGAATGAAAGTTACCTGAAGGGAAAAGTCGCTGAAAAGAAAAGTAATTAAAAAAACGGAGGAACGAAAGTTCCCTGAAGGTTAAAGTCGTTGAAAAGAAAAGTCATTAAAAAAACGGAGGAAGGAAAGTTGACTGAAGGGAAAAGTCGCTGAAAAGAAAATTAAAAAACGGAGGAACGAAAGTTCCCTGAAGGGAATAGTCACTGTAAGGAAAAGTATTTAGAAAATGAAGGAATGAAAGTTGCCTGAAGGGAAAAGTCGCTGAAAAAAAAATAACTAAAAAACCGAAGAATGAAAGTTGCCTGAAGGGAAAAGTCGGTGAAAAGAAAAGTAATTAAATAAACAGAGGAAGGAAAATTACCTGAAGGGAAAAGTCGCTGAAAAGAAAAGTAATTAAATAACGGAGGAATTAAAGTTGCCTGAAGGAGAAAGTCACTGAAAAGAAAAATAATTAAGACAAAGGAAGAACGAAAATTACCTGAAAGGAAAAGTCCTTGAAAAAAAAATAATTAAAAAAACGGAGGAACGAAAGTTGTCTGAAGGGAAAAGTCCTTGAAAAGAAAAGTAATTAAAACAACATAGGAACGAAAATTACCTGTAGGGTAGAGTCGCTGAAAAGAAAAGTAATTAAAAAAACCGAGGAGAGAAAATTACCTGAAGGGAAAACTTGCTGAAAAATAAAGTAATTAAAAAAACGGAGGAATGAAACTTGCCTGAAGGGAAAAGTCGCTGAAAAGAAAAGTTATTAAAAAATGGAGGAACAAAAGTTGTCTGAAGGGAAAAGACACTGGAAAAAAAGTAGTTAACAAAACGGAGGAACGAAAGTTGCCTGAAGGGAAAAGTCACTGAAAAGATAAGTAATTAAAAAACGGAGGAATTAAAGTTGCCTGAAGGAGAAAGTCACTGAAAAGAAAAATAATTAAGAAAAAGGAGGAACAAATATTACCTGAAGGGAAAAGTCCTTGAAAAAAATTAATTAAAAAAACGGAGGATCGAAAGTTGTCTGAAGTGAAATATCCTTGAAAAGAAAAGTAATTAAAACAGTGTAGGAACGAAAATTACCTGAAGGGAAAAGTGTTGAAAAGAAAAGTAATTAGAAAAACGGAGGAGCAAAAATTACCTGAAGGGAAAACTTGCTGAAAAGAAAAGTTATTAAAAAAATGGAGGAACGAAAGTTGACTGAAGGGAAAAGACGCTGGAAAAAAGTAATTAACAAAAACGGAGGAAGGAAAGTTGCCTGAGGGAAAAAGTCACTGAAAAGAAAAGTATATAAAAAACGAATGAATGAAAGTTGCCTGAAGGGAAAAGTCAGTGAAAGAAAAGTTTTTATTATACGAAGGAATGAAAGTTGCCTGAAGTGAAAAGTCGCTGAAAGGAAAAGCATTTAAAAAACAAAGGAATGAGAGTTACCTGAAGGGAAAAGTCACTGAAAAGAAAAGCATTTAAAAAATGAAGGAATGAAAGTTGCCTGGAAGGAAAAAGTCGCTGAAACACACAAGAAGGAAAGTTGCCTGAAGGGAAAAGTCGTTGAAATACAAAGTAACAAATTTATTTCTGAAGAAAAAAGTCGGTGAAACACACAAGAAGGAAAGTTGCCTGAAGGGAAAAGTCATTAAAAAGAAAAGTATTTAAAAAACGAAGAAATGAAAGTTGCCTGAAGGGAAAAGTCGCTGAAAAGAAAAGTATTTAGAAACCGAAGGAATGAAAGTTGTCTGAAGGGAAAAGTCGCTGAGAAGTAAAATAAAAAAAAATGGCAGAACGAAAGTTGCCAGAAGGGAAAAAGTTGCTGAAAAGAAAAGTAATTAGAAAATGAAGGAATGAAATCTGTCTGAAGGGAAAATTTGCTGAAAAGTAATTAAATAAACAGAAAAATGAAAGTTGCCTGAAGGGAAAAGTCGCTGAAAGGAAAACCATTTAAAAAACGAAGGAATGAAAGTTGCGTGCAGGGAAAAGTCGCTCGAAAGAAAGTGATTACAATAAACGGAGGAATGAAAGTTGCCTGAAGGGAAAAGTTGCTAAGAAGTAAAATAAAAAAAAATGGCAGAACGAGAGTTGCCTGAAGGGAAAAGTTGCTGAAAAGAAAAGTAATTAGAAAATGAAGGAATGAAATCTGTTTGAAGGGAAAATTCGCTGAAAAATAATTAAAAAAACAGAAAAACGAAAGTTGCTTGAAGGGAAAAGCCACTGAAAAGAAAAGTAATAAAAAAATTAAGGAATGAAAGTTGCCTGAAGGGAAAAGTCAATGAAATGAAAAATATTAAAAAAGGGAGAAACGAAAGTTGCCTGAATGGAAAAGTCACTAAAAAGAAAAGTAATTATAAAATGAAGGAATGAAAGTTGCCTGAAGGAAAAAGTCGCTGAAAGGAAAAGTAATTAAAAAAACAGAGGAATGAAAGTTGCCTGAAGGGAAAAGTCGCTGAAAAGAAAAGCATTTAAAAAACAAAGGATTGAAAGTTACCTGAAGGGAAAAGTCACTGAAAAGAAAAGCATTTAAAAAACGAAGGAATGAAAGTTGCCTGGAAGGAAAAGTCGTTGAAATACAAAGGAACAAATTTATTTCTGAAGAAAAAAGTCGCTGAAACACACAAGAAGGAAAGTTGCCTGAAGGGAAAAGTCGTTAAAAAGAAAAGTATTTAAAAAACGAAGAAATGAAAGTTGCCTGAAGGGAAAAGTCGCTGAAAAGAAAAGTATTTAGAAACCGAAGGAATGAAAGTTGCCTGAAGGGAAAAGTCGCTGAAAGGAAAACCATTTAAAAAACGAAGGAATGAAAGTTGCGTGCAGGGAAAAGTCGCTCGAAAGAAAGTGATTACAATAAACGGAGGAATAAAAGTTGCCTGAAGGGAAAAGTCGCTGAGAAGTAAAATAAAAAAAATGGCAGAACGAAAGTTGCCTGAAGGGAAAAGTTGCTGAAAAGAAAAGTAATTAGAAAATGAAGGAATGAAATCTGTCTGAAGGGAAAATTTGCTGAAAAGTAATTAAAAAAACAGAAAAATGAAAGTTGCCTGAAGGGAAAAGTCACTGAAAAGAAAAGTAATTAAAAAATACGGAGGAACGAAAGTTGCCTGATGGGAAAAGTAACTGAAAAAAAAGTATTTAAAAAATGAATGAATGAAAGTTGGCTGAAGGGAAAAGTCGATGAAAAGAAAAGTAATTAAAAAACGGAGGAACGAAAGTTGCTGAAGGGAAAAGTCATTGAAATGGAAAGTAATTGAAAAAAACCAAGGAATGAAAGTTGCCCGAAGGGAAAAGACCCTCGAGAGAAAAGTGATTGAAAAAAAACGAAGGAATGAAAGTTGCCTGACAGGAAAAGTCGCTCCAAAGAAAAGTGATAAAAAAAACGGAGGGGTGAAAGTAGCTTGAAAGGAAAAGTGGCTGAAGACGAAAGTAATTATCCCCGGATAGGTACGCTCCTCGGACACCCCTTTAAGGGTATACTTGGACGCGCGCGACCCTGACGCCAAAAAAATTCTTGAAAAATCAGTTTTTGCAGTAACCTCCATTTTTTTCTTTTGCCAAAAAAAACTTCAATGAATGCTTAAAACAACTGTAAAGATAAATACTACTCATCTGCAGAAAAACTATTTATTATAAATATTTTAAAAAATTAAGTAGAAAAAAAGACCTTACATAAAAATTCTTAAAAAAAAAGTTTATACATATATACACAAATCCTTTTAGGAATTGATTCTTGAATGTTTAGGACACATCTTGATGTATTTTGGATGAAGTCAGACCCATGGAGGTGAAGATCTGAAATGAAAAAAAAAAGGGTAACTTTTTTTGGGCAAAAAAAATTGTCCAAAGTTCATGAATTTTTTTGGGTACCCAAATGAAATAGGAAGTTGCTAATTTTTTTAGGGAATAAACATATGTTATCCTAAAATAGAAATATGGAAAAAAAATCTTCATTATTTTGTAAATTACATTTATATCAGTGGCCATATCTAAAGGTAATTTTTTGAGTACTTAGAAATTTCGTAAAAAAATACATATATTTAATATATAATATGATATTTATGCAGGTAAAAATATACCAAAATATCACAAATTCTATAGGGAACAAGAATATATATAGATAGGGCAACTTACGCTTCGGATATGTCCACAAAATGGCCGCCAACCACACTGACTCAGACTCCCTAATCTGCCACTTGAAATATAGGAAGGGTATGTCAATTTCAAGGTGTTATTTACTAATCTAATTATTCTTGGATATGCATAAAAATTGTATGGAGGGTTGCTGGATAATTGTCGATTATTTTACGACTATAAAATTAAAATTCTGACCCAAAAAAAATTTTTGGAAGGAAAAATAAAATCGAAAAAAAAATGTAAAACAATATAATATTTTAGCTAAAAAAATTTGATGATATTCAATCAAAAAAGAAGTAAACAAAATTTTCCGACAAATAAACATCTAGATGAATCATTACTCTGTGATAGTTCCTTAGTAGGTAGTAATTTTGAAAGAAATGGGAAAAAACGAAAAAATTGGCAATCACAGGAAAATCGAACACATACCTATATATACGCCATATCTGGCTAAAAATAAAGATAGGCATGGGTAGCCAGATCATCTAGAAACACTTTCCAACACTATAAAAATACAAGTTTTGCGACACTACTTGCCAATTCCTTACGGTAACATGACTAAGCAAAAAAATGCAAAACAAATAAAAAGGGGCACTCGCGGAAAAATGGCCAACATTCTAATATACGGCATTTCAGAAAAAAAAAATTTCAGCCACGTACTAGGCAAACCATCAAGGCACATTTTCCGACAACTAAACATCTAAATGAATCATTACTCTGTGATAGTTCCTTAGTACGTAGTAATTTTGAAAGAAATGGGAAAAAACGAAAAAATGGCAATCACAGGAAAATCGAACACATACCTATATATACGCCATATCTGGCTAAAAAAAAGATAGGCATGGGTAGCCAGATCATCTAGAAACACTTTCCAACACTATAAAAATATAAGTTTTGCGACACTACTTGCCAATTCCTTACGGTAACATGACTAAGCAAAAAAATGCAAAACAAATAAAAAGGGGCACTCGCGGAAAAATGGCTAACATTCTAATATACGGCATTTCAGAAAAAAAAAAATTCAGCCACGTGCTAGGCAAACCATCAAGGCACATTTTCCGACAAATAAACATATAAATGAATCATTACTCTGTGATAGTTCCTTAGTACGTAGTAATTTTGAAAGAAATGGGAAAAAACGAAAAAATGGTAATCACAGGAAAATTGAACACATACCTATATATACGCCATATCTGGCTAAAAAAAAAGATAGGCATGGGTAGCCAGATCATCTAGAAACACTTTCCAACACTATAAGAATATAAGTTTTGCGACACTCCTTGCCAATTCCTTACGGTAACATGACTAAGTAAAAAAATGCAAAACAATTAAAAAGGGGCACTCGCGGAAAAATGGCCAACATTTTATTATACGCATTTCAGAAAAAAAAATTTCAGCCACGTGCTAGGCAAACCATCAAGGCACATTTTCCGACAAATAAACCTCTAAATGAATCATTACTCTGTGATAGTTCCCTGGTACGTAGTAATTTTGAAAGAAATGGGAAAAAACAAAAAAATGGCAATCACAGGAGAATCGAACACATACCTATATATACGCTATATCTGGCTAAAAAAAAGATAGGCATGGGTAGCCAGATCATCTAGAAACACTTTCCAACACTATAAAAATATGAGTTTTGCGACACTACTTGCCAATTTCTTACGGTAACATGACTAAGCAAAAAAATGCAAAACAAATAAAAAGGGGCAATCGCGGAACAATGCTCAACATTCTAATATACGGCATCTCAGATAAAAAAAAAAAAGACATGCACGTTTTAGCCCAACCCTCAAGGCACACTTTCTAACACATAAACATGAAAAAAAAATCAATAATATACGGCAATTCCTTACTACGTAGTAAATTTTTACAAATATTAAAAAAAAACAGAAATTGGCAACCGCAGTTAAATACCCCATATACCAATAACTACGTCGTATCTGACAAAAACAAAGTCACGCATGGGTAGCCAGATCATCTAGACACACTTTCCAACACTAAAAAAGCAAAAGTTTTACGTCACTATTTGGCAATATCTTACGGAAAAATGACTTGGCAAAAAAATGAAAAAAAATGATAAAGGGGCACTCGCGGTAAAATGGTCCTCGTGGTGATGAACGACATTTTAACTAGAAAAAAAATCATGCACATGGTAGCCAAACAATCCACCAAGACTTTCCACAACTGATAACCTATACAAGTTGCACCATTCTACGACAATTTCATAATACGTAATAACTTTGATAATTATGCAAATTACCTTAGAAGGGTAAACTCGGTTGCGCTTGACCCCGACGCGTCTCAGAAATCGGGGAAGGAGTACAGCTACAGCAATGCACATCTGGACACTACTAGAGCGTGTAGGCAAGACACCTACTGCAGGTCGATCACCCACAAATTCAGTCACGGGGGTGAGTCAAGTGAGAAAAACCTCTTTTTTTTTGAAGCTCGGGGTCGCGGACGACCCACCGGTACGGTGGGTCGTCCGTGACCCCGAGCGTTTTTTTAACCCTGGAACGTACCGTTCCAGGGTTAAAAAAACGGAGGAATGAAAGTTGCCTAAAGGGAAGAGTCGCTGAAAACAAAGTGATTAAGAAATCAGAAACGGAGGAACAAAAGTTACCGGAAGGGAAAAGTCGCTGAAAAGGAAAGTAATTAAGAAAACGGAAGAACGAAAGTTGCCTGAAGGGAAAAGTCACTAAAAAGAAAAGTAATTAAAAAAACGGAGGAATGAAAGTTGCCTGAAGGGAAGAGTCGCTGAAAACAAAGTAATTAAGAAATCAGAAACGGAGGAACAAAAGTTACCTGAAGAGAAAAGTCACTGAACAGAAAAGTAATTAAAAAAACAGAGGACCAAAAATTAACTGAATGGAAAAGTCGCTGAAAAGAATAGTAATTAAAAAGACGGAGGAATTAAAGTTGCCTGAAGGAAAAAGAAACTGAAAAGAAAAATAATTAGGAAAACATAGGAACGAAAATTACCAAAAGGGAAAAGTCGTTGAAAAAAATAATATTAAAAAAAAAACGGGCGAGCAAAAGTTGCCTGAAGGGAAAAGTCACTGAAAAGAAAAGTAATTAAAAAAACGGAGGAGCGAAAATTAACTGAAGGGAAAAGTTGCTGAATAGAAAAGTAATTAAAAAAAACGGAGGAACGAGACTTGCCTGAAGGAAATGTCGCTGAAAAGAAAAGTAATTAAAAAAACGGAGGAATGAAAGTTGCCTGAAGGAAAAAGTTGCTGAAAGAAAGTTAATTGAAAAAAAACTGAGGAACGAAAATTGCTTGAGGGAATAAGTCACTGAAAAGAAAACTACTTAAAAAACGAATGAATGAAAGTTGTCTGAAGGGAAAAGTCGATGAAAAGGGAAGTAATTAAAAAACGGAGGAACGAAAGTTGCCTGAAGGGAAAAGTCGCTGACGACAAAAGTAGTAAAAAAAAAACGAGGGAATGAATGTAGCCTGAAGGGAAAAGTCGCTTGAAGGAAAAGTGATAAAAAAAAAAACAAGGAATGAAAGTTCATGACAGGAAAAGTCGCGCCAAAGAAAAGTGATGAAAAAAAAAAAACGGAGGAATGAAAGTTGCCTGAAGGGAAAAGTCGCTGAAGACAAAAGTAATTAAAAAAAAAACGGAGGAACGAAAGTTGCCTGAATGGAAAGGTCATTGAAAAGAAAAGTAATTCAAAAAACGGAGGAACGAAGGCTGCCTGAAGGGAAGGAAACTGCCTGAAGGGAAAAGTCGCTGAAAAAAAAAGTAATAAAAAAACGGAGAAATGAAATTTGCTTGAAGGGGGAAAGTCCCTGAAAAGAAAAGTAATTAGAAAAAAACAGAAGAACGAAAGTTGCCTGAAGGGAAAAGTCGTTGAAAAGAAAAGTAATTAAAAAAAAAACGGAGGAACGAAAGTTGACAGAAGGGAAAAGTCACTGGAAAGAAAAGTGATTAAAAAAAAAACGAAGGAATGAAAGTTACCTGAAGGGAAAAGTCGCTGAAAAGAAAAGTAATTAAAAAAACGTAGGAACGAAAGTTCCCTGAAGGTTAAATTCGTTGAAAAGAAAAGTCATTAAAAAACGGAGGAACGAAAGTTGACTGAAGGGAAAAGTCGCTGAAAAGAAAATTAAAAAACGGAGGAACGAAAGTTCCCTGAAGGGAATAGTCACTGTAAGGAAAAGTATTTAAAAAATGAAGGAATGAAAGTTGCCTGAAGGGAAAAGTCGCTGAAAAAAAAAGTAACTAAAAAACCGAGGAATGAAAGTTGCCTGAAGGGAAAAGTCGGTGAAAAGAAAAGTAATTAAAAAAACAGAGGAAGGAAAATTACCTGAAGGGAAAAGTCGCTGAAAAGAAAAGTAATTAAATAACGGAGGAATTAAAGTTGCCTGAAGGAGAAAGTCAATGAAAAGAAAAATAATTAAGACAAAGGAAGAACGAAAATTACCTGAAAGGAAAAGTCCTTGAAAAAAAATAATTAAAAAAACGGAGGAACGAAAGTTGCCTGAAGGAGAAAGTCACTGAAAAGAAAAATAATTAAGAAAAAGGAGGAACAAATATTACCTGAAGGGAAAAGTCCTTGAAAAAAATTAATTAAAAAAACGGAGGATCGAAAGTTGTCTGAAGGGAAATGTCCTTGAAAAGAAAAGTAATTAAAACAGCGTAGGAACGAAAATTACCTGAAGGGAAAAGTGCTGAAAAGAAAAGTAATTAGAAAAACGGAGGAGCAAAAATTACCTGAAGGGAAAACTTGCTGAAAAGAAAAGTTATTAAAAAAATGGAGGAACGAAAGTTGACTGAAGGGAAAAGACGCTGGAAAAAAGTAATTAACAAAAACGGAGGAACGAAAGTTGCCTGAGGGAAAAAGTCACTGAAAAGAAAAGTATATAAAAAACGAATGAATGAAAGTTGCCTGAAGGGAAAAGTCAGTGAAAGAAAAGTTTTTATTATACGAAGGAATGAAAGTTGCCTGAAGTGAAAAGTCGCTGAAAAGAAAAGCATTTAAAAAACAAAGGAATGAGAGTTACCTGAAGGAAAAAGTCACTGAAAATAAAAGCATTTAAAAAACGAAGGAATGAAAGTTGCCTGGAAGGAAAAAGTCGCTGAAACACACAAGAAGGAAAGTGGCCTGAAGGGGAAAGTCGTTGAAATACAAAGGAACAAATTTATTTCTGAAGAAAAATGTCGGTGAAACACACAAGAAGGAAAGTTGCCTGAAGGGAAAAGTCATTAAAAAGAAAAGTATTTAAAAAACGAAGAAATGAAAGTTGCCTGAAGGGAAAAGTCGCTGAAAAGAAAAGTATTTAGAAACCGAAGGAATGAAAGTTGCCTGAAGGGAAAAGTCGCTGAAAGGAAAACCATTTAAAAAACGAAGGAATGAAAGTTGCGTGCAGGGAAAAGTCGCTCGAAAGAAAGTGATTACAATAAACGGAGGAATAAAAGTTGCCTGAAGGGAAAAGTCGCTGAGAAGTAAAATAAAAAAAATGGCAGAACGAAAGTTGCCTGAAGGGAAAAGTTGCTGAAAAGAAAAGTAATTAGAAAATGAAGGAATGAAATCTGTCTGAAGGGAAAATTTGCTGAAAAGTAATTAAAAAAACAGAAAAATGAAAGTTGCCTGAAGGGAAAAGTCACTGAAAAGAATAGTAATTAAAAAAAGGGAGAAACGAAAGTTGCCTGAATGGAAAAGTCACTAAAAAGAAAAGTAATTATAAAATGAAGGAATGAAAGTTGCCTGAAGGAAAAAAGTCGTCGAAAAGAAAAGTAATTTAAAAAACAGAGGAACGAAAGTTGCCTGAAGGGAAAAGTCGTTGAAAAGATAAGTAATTAAAAAAAATGGAGGAACGAAAGTTGCCTGAAGGGAAAAGTAACTGAAAAGAAAAGTAATTAAAAAATTAAGGAATGAAAGTTGCCTGAAGGGAAAAGTAGCTGAAAAGAAAAGTAATTAAAAAACGGAGGAACGAGAGTTGCCTGAAGGGAAAAGTCATTGAAAAGAACAGTAATTATAAAATGAAGGAATGAAAGTTGTCTGAAGGAAAAAGTCGCTGAAAAGAAAAGTAATTAAAAAAACGGAGGAACGAAAGTTGCCTGAAGGAAAAAGTCGCTGAAAAGAAAAGTAATTAAAGAAACGGAGGAACGAAAGATGCCTGAAGGGAAAAGTCGCTGAAAAGAAAAGTAATTAAAGATATGGAGGAACGAAAGTTGCCTGAAGGAAAAAGTCGCTGAAAAGAAAAGTAATTAAAGAAACGGAGGAACGAAAGTTGCCTGAAGGAAAAAGTCACTGAAAAGAAAAGTAATTAAAAAAATGAAGGAATGATAGTTGCCCGAAGGAAGAAGTTGCTGAAAAGAAAAGTAATAAAAAAAAACGTAGGAAGGAAAGTTGCCTGAAGGAAAAAGTCACTGAAAAGAAACGTAATTATAGAAACGGAGGAACGGAAGTTGCCTGAAGGGAATAGTCCCTGAAAAAAAAAGTAACACTGGTTTACAAAAAAAAAAAAAAAAAAAAAAAATTGTGTCTGAGGCAAGAATGGGAATAGGTGTTTTTTGCTAATTTGGGTGTGCTAAATTCAAATTTATAAATAGTTTATCTCTATCACCTCAAGTTTTCTGGCTTATAAATTATCTCATTTTAGTATAAACTGAGCATATATGTGCACATTTCAAGAGTTGCAGCAGCTTATACCAGATAAAACAGGATAGATAAAGAACACTGATTGAATCAATATACTGTACTTGGATGACACAATTACGCAATTCATAGTACCACAGACAGTCAAAAGTGTGTTTTCTTATAAGATCTCGTGTATTTTGCCTCCGGGATGTCACGCAAGAGCATCCAGCAGAAGACTCCCATCATGGCGGGGTTCCATTTGCCTTGATAGTTGCTCTCCATCTTCGTAATGTCTTGGTGGAATCTTTCTCCATGCTCACCACTCACTGCTCCAAGGTTTGTCTGGAAAACGTTGAGGTGGGAATGGAGAAAATGAATCTTGAGTGACATTCGGCACCCCATATCCTCGTAAGACTTTTGCAACTTTTCAATACAGGCTTGGTAATTTGGTACGCGTGTGTTACCAAGGAAGCCACTACAGACTGACTTGAATGTTTCCCATGTGTTCAGTTCCTTTAAGTTAAGAAGCTTCTCAAAATCAGTATCCTTCAGCACATCTTAGATCTGAGGTCCGACAAAGATGCCCTCTTTGAGCTTAGCAGCACTAACACCTGGGAACACAATAGACAAGTGTTGGAAGGTAGCACCAATTTTGTCCAACGTCTTCACAAAATTCTTCATCAAACTAAGCTTGATGTGAAGAGGAGGAAGAAGCACCTTATTCATGTCCACCAGAGGATTCCCCTCGATGCTGTGTTCACCAGGAACAAAAGTGCTTCTAGACCCCCAGTCTTTCTGCTTGTAATGCTGGGATACAGCTCGACTATCCCAGAGACAGAGAAAACAACAGTACTTTGTGAAGCCCGCTTGCATACCCATAAGAAGACCAATGACCTTGAGGTCCCCACATAGACTCCATTGGTACTCGTTGTAATTAATAGCTTCTAAAAGAAGCTCCATATTGTCATAGGACTCCTTTAGATGGAGAGTGTGCAATGGGAATGCTGAGATATTTATTCCCTTTTTGCATAAACACAGCTTGAGACTTCGCTTGTAAGAGTCTATAAAAAGACCCTAGTCTGAAGGATTATGTGGCAAACCAAGGGACGTGAACAAGCCAGGTATGTTTGTGCAGTAGCACAACTTGTTTTCCATGTCGAAAAAGGAAGTAAGGTCATTATTCCGATTCCTGAAACTGGTGATCCTTACATCTTCCTGGACTAGGTTCCACTGTTTAAGCCGACAAGCCAAGAGCTCTGACTGCTGTTTTGACAAATACAAATCACGAGCAAGATCATTAAGGTCTTCTTGCTTGATCCAGTGTGGCTCGTTGCCACTTGTTCCTGAATATGTAGACTCAATATCATCCTAAGATATTGACTCGGCAAAATCCTCCCTTGAAGGTATTTCTTCATCTGATGAGGAAAGATGATCCTTATTTACTGGAGGTGTGGGTACAAGAAGATCATCTGAATGGGGAAAGGGGTCTCATAGCAGATGGAAGGTTGGGATATTTGACCTTTTTCCTAGAAGATGCATATAAACCAGTTATATTAGTTAAACAAATATAACAATCATCTGCGTGGCTTCGTGGCTCTCTCCAAGCCACCGAGACTGCAAAGTTGAAACCCGCTTTCTTACCATTAAACCATGCAGTTAGTCCATTGTAGCAGGGTTTACAACAGATGTGTGGAGCCCAAGACTTGTCCTGATCACCAATTTTACAGTCAAAATAGTGAAAGTATGCGGTTCTGAGGAGGGAAGTGATGGTTCGACGCTGTCCAACTGTTGTGAAGTCCCCACACACGTAGCAGAAAGAATTGGCCTTGTTGAGGCATCCTCGATGTTTTGACGTGCTTGAAGCCATTGGAGAATCTGAAAATATAACAAAGTAAAACTAAATCATATGCAAGGCAATAAAATGTGCATTGGAAAATGTAATGCTAATATTTAGCTACCCAAAAGATGAGTAACACGATAGTTGAGTGACACCAACCTCCTGCGCCACCTGCGAGACAACCTCTTCCAATGACTGCCAGAGCACTACTGAGTGTGGATTGAGATCTGCTGCCCTAACTGCCAAAATCCGTCTTGATATATAATTATATATACATATAATGTAATGTAATCACTTACATTTAGTGCATAATAACTAAAAAATAAGCCTTAACCCTGGATAGGTACGATGGGTCGTACGCAACCCCGAGCGTCAAAAAAAAGAGGTTTTTCTCACGTGACTCACCCCCGTGACTGAATTTGTGGGTGATCGACCTGCAGGAGGTGTCTCCCCTACACGCTCTAGTAGTGTCCAGATGTGCATTGCTGTAGCTGTACTCCTTCCCCGATTTCTGAGACGCGTCGGGGTCGAGCGCGACCGAGTTTACCCTTCTAAGGTAATTTGCATAATTATCAAAGTTATTACGTATTATGAAATTGTCGTAGAATGGTGCAACTTGTATAGGTTATCAGTTGTGGAAAGTCTTGGTGGATTGTTTGGCTACCATGTGCATGATTTTTTTTTTAGTTAAAATGTCGTTCATCACCACGAGGACCATTTTACCGCGAGTGCCTCTTTTTCATTTTTTTTCATTTTTTTGCCAAGTCATTTTTCCGTAAGATATTGCCAAATAGTGTCGTAAAACTTTTGCTTGTTTAGTGTTGGAAAGTGTGTCTAGATGATCTGGCTACCCATGCGTGACTTTGTTTTTGTCAGATACGACGTAGTTATTGGTATATTGGGTATTTAACTGCGGTTGCCAATTTCTGTTTTTTTTTAATATTTGTAAAAAAATTTTACGTAGTAAGGAATTGCCGTATATTATTCATTTTTTTTTCATGTTTATGTGTTAGAAAGTGTACCTTGATGGTTGGGCTAACACGTACATGTCTTTTTTTTTATCTGAGATGCCGTATATTAGAATGTTGGGCATTTTTCCGCGAGTGCCCCTTTTTATTTGTTTTGCATTTTTTTGCTTAGTCATGTTACCGTAAGGAATTGGCAAGGTGTGTCGCAAAACTTATATTTTTATAGTGTTGGAAAGTGTTTCTAGATGATCTGGCTACCCATGCCTATTTTTTTTTTAGCCAGATATGGCGTATATATAAGTATGTGTTCGATTTTCCTGTGATTGCCATTTTTTCGTTTTTTCCCATTTCTTTCAAAATTACTACGTACTAAGGAACTATCACAGAGTAATGATTCATTTATATGTTTATTTGTTGGAAAATGTGCCTTGATGGTTTGCCTAGCACGTGGCTGAATTTTTTTTTTCTGAAATGTCGTATATTAGAATGGCCATTTTTCCGCGAGTGCCCCTTTTTATTTGTTTTGCATTTTTTTGCTTAGTCATGTTACCGTAAGGAATTGGCAAGTAGTGTCGCAAAACTTATAATTTTATAGTGTTGGAAAGTGTTTCTAGATGATCTGGCTACCCATGCCTATCTTTTTTTTTTAGCCAGATATGGCGTATATATATGTATGTGTTCGATTTTCCTGTGATTGCCATTTTTTCATTTTTTCCCATTTCTTTCAAAATTACTACGTACTAAGGAACTATCACAGAGTAATGATTCATTTAGATGTTTATTTGTCGGAAAATGTGCCTTGATGGTTTGCCTAGCACGTGGCTGAATTTTTTTTTTTTCTGAAATGCCGTATATTAGAATGTTAGCCATTTTTCCGCGAGTGCCCCTTTTTATTTGTTTTGCATTTTTTTGCTTAGTCATGTTACCGTAAGGAATTGGCAAGTAGTGTCGCAAAACTTATATTTTTATAGTGTTGGAAAGTGTTTCTAGATGATCTGGCTACCCATGCCTATCTTTTTTTTTAGCCAGATATGGCATATATATAGGTATGTGTTCGATTTTCCGGTGATTGCCATTTTTTCATTTTTTCCCATTTCTTTCAAAATTACTACGTACTAAGGAACTATCACAGAGTAATGATTCCTCTAGATGTTTATTTGTCGGAAAATTTTGTTTACTTCTTTTTTGATTGAATATCATCAAATTTTTTTAGCTAAAATATTATAATGTTTCACATTTTTGTTTTTTTTTTCGATTTTATTTCCCTTCAAAAAAATTTTTTTGGGTCAGAATTTTAAATTTATAGTCGTAAAATAATCGACAATTATCCAGCAACCCACCATACAATTTTTATGCATATCCAATAATAATTAGATTAGTAAATAACACCTTGAAATTGACATACCCTTCCTACATTTCAAGTGGCAGATTAGGGAGTCTGAGTCAGTGTGGTTGGCGGCCATTTTGTGGACATATCCGAAGCGTAAGTTGCCCTATCTATATATATTCTTGTTCCCTATAGAATTTGTGATATTTTGGTATATTTTTACCTGCATAAATATCATATTATATATTAAATATATGTATTTTTTTACGAAATTTCTAAGTACTCAAAAAATTACCTTTAGATATGGCCCCTGATATAAATGTAATTTACAAAATAATGAAGATTTTTTTACATATTTCTATTTTAGGATAACATATGTTTATTCCCTAAAAAAATTAGCCACTTCCTATTTCATTTGGGTACCCCAAAAAATTCATGAAATTTGGACAAATTTTTTTGGCCAAAAAAAGTTACCCTTTTTTTCTCATTTCAGATCTTCACCTCCATGGGTCTGACTTCATCCAAAATACATCAAGATGTGTCCTAAACATTCAAGAATCAATTCCTAAAAGGATTTGTGTATATATGTATAAACTTTTTTTTATGAATTTTTATGTCAGGTCTTTTTTTTTGTCTACTTAATTTTTTAAAATATTTATAATAAATAGTTTTTCTGCAGATGAGTAGTATTTATCTTTACAGTTGTTTTAAGCATTCATTGAAGTTTTTTTTGGCAAAAGAAAAAAAGAGGTTACTGCAAAAACTGATTTTTCAAGAATTTTTTTTGGCGTCGGGGTCGTTCGCGTCCGAGTATACCCTTAAAGGGGTGTCCGAGGAGCGTACCTATCCAGGGTTAAGTCTCACAATATTAGAATTAACCCTGAATGCATATACGCCTTTCTGTACTGTATATGCACAAAAAGCGCACTATGCAAATCTAAAAAAACTAGAGGTGATGAGTAAAAATTCAGCACCCCCAAATTAGGTAAAAACGGGTATTTTTGTGCTTGCCTGAATTTCTTTGTAAACCAGTCTAATTAAAGAAACGGCGGAACGAAAGATGCCTGAAGGAAAAAGTCGCTGAAAAGAAAAGTAATTAAAAAAATAGAGGAAAGAAAGTTGCATGAAGGGAAAAGTCGTAGAAAAAAGTATTGGAATTTATGCAAAAGGAAAACTAACAGAAAAAACACAGGAATGAAAGTATTCTAAAAGGAGAAGTCATTGAAAAACCGAAGAATGGAAGTAGTGTGAAAAGAAACCCCATTGAAAAAAAATAAGAGGAATAAAATTACTTTGAAAAAAAGTCACTGAAAAACAATGGAATGAAAATATTCTGAAAGAAAAATCATTGACAAACAGAGGAATGAAAATAGTCAAAAAGGAAAAGTAATTAAAAACAGAATTGGAAGTGTAATGATACGGTGAATTAATCTTATTTACAACAAGCTAATCTTGCTCGTCCGAATGCCCACTGCTCATATCTCATCTGGATTTTCAGACTCCCCATTTTCTGAATCACTAGTTTGGAAATTTGATTTCATATTTTGTGCAGTTTTGATTTTGCTTCCAACAGGGTTTAAACTGGAACATGTGCCATGTGGCCATTACTTTAAATGCTGCTGCTTTTTACCTTAGATCACCGCAAAAGTTTTTTCCAATTTCCTTAAATTTTAAGCTAGTAAAAATGAATTTTCCAACGTTTGAACAAGTGAATTAGTATGAAAAGGATTTCCCCTGATTGGTCAGTCTCTACTTTTTTTGTAGTCACGTGATCAGTGCTAACTTCGTTAGCTCCGTGCTGAGTATTGTCATTCAGCGTTGGATACTTCGATTTTATAGTTATAACTTTACTTTTGGAGGACGACATTATGTCACGTAGCGAAGACCAAATAGAACAACAAAACTCGGGGGGTATTGAATTTGTGCTACAACAAGTTTTAGAGCAGCTCAAGCAACAGAAGAGCGAGTTGAACCATTTGCGAGAGGAGGTGAAAGACAATAACGTTTCTGTTAAATCTGAGGTCACCAAGTTGTAGGAGAAAGAACTCACGTGGAAACGTGAAGGTAACAAGCAGCAATATAATTTCAACTGTGATACTGATCAAGACTGTTTTCAGGCTTTGTGGGCTATTACCAACAATAAACTTGATTATGCTACAAATTTGCTAAAGGACTGCTCAGAAAAAATAAAAAAAAACGCAATAAACTTATGCACATTGCCGACACCTCGGAGGCAGGGTGGGATACAGTGAAATAATACGAAATGAATCCAGTCGCTAGTGACAGCGAAGATGAGTCCAGGATTAACAAAGCAGAAAACAGAGCTCTCAAGAAGAGGAAACAGGCAGTTACGAGAAGAGAAACATCGAAAAAGCGTTCCCAAATTCCTACTGCCGGGCCTCTTATTTATCCTGGTCAGTTTAGTTCATCACAGTCGTGGATGAGTCCAACTTTTGGAACGGGAGACAGTCATAATTTTCCAGGACCATCGGGTAATTTTCGTGCCTTCGGTGGAAGGAAAGGACCGTCGGGATGTTGTTTCTCCTGTAGGAGCTTCCAACACTACAGAAAGGACTGTCTGCTCAACAAGTTCAACCAATCGGGCGAGTTCAGCAGCAAACCTCAATAAATTAACAGATGAGTATGATTCTATTTTCAGTAATGGAGTTAATGATAATTTCACTACCGATTACTTCGAATATGAGTTAAGTCGTAAACAAATTATTGTGAAACGAAGATTAAGAGACAATTTAAAATTTTGGAAAGACATTGGATCTAGTAACTTTATTATAGACATAATAGAAAATTGATACAGGCTACCGTTTTATTCTAAACCACAGTCGGCACAGTTAGATAACAACCTTTCTGTAAAAAAAGAACCAATTTTTGTTGAGGAGGCTATTTCGAACTTATTGGATAGGGGATTAGTTGAAAAATGTATAGAGCCGCCATATATTGTAAATCCTTCGACAGTTTCTATTCAAGCCAAGGGAAAAAAGAGATTGATATTAGATCTCAGGATAGTTAACCAACATTTATGGAAACAATCCATGAAGTATGAAGATCTAAGGTTAGTTTTAGAATATTTAAAGCCAAATTCCTTCACATTTAAGTTTGATATTCATAGCGCCTATCATTTTGTTTCAATATATCCTCCACATACTGATTACCTGGGCTTTGCATGGCAAAACAAACAGGGTGAAAACTTTTTTTTTTTTAATTTTTAGTACTACCGTTTGGAATTTCAACTGCACCATATTGTTTTGTTAAATTAACAAGGCCTCTTATCTCCAAATGGAGAGGTGAAGGAAAAAAGGTTATGTTATTTCTAGACGATGGCTTTGGTTGTAATGATACATACGATCTTTGTTTAGAAATTTTTAGTTATAAATGAATTATTTTTGCTATATTACAAACTATTCTAGTTCATTTCTTTATAAAAACTGGATTTTTTTATAAGATATATTAAAATACACTACGCTGGTATTCGATGAATGCTCATTATGTATCACCTTTCCAGTGTATGATTTAACAGTCCTCAAAATGCTTTGAGCTAATCTAAGGTTCTCTTTGAAAAGTGAGAATTTCCTTTCCCACATCACCCTCCTTCTTGCTGATTATTGGTTTCTATCCTTCAAGAGAAGAAGCTATATTAACCTTTATTAGCTGGCAGAATGCAAATGCATTTTCTTATAAAATTTCTATCCTTCAGGAGAAGAAACGGTATTTAGATTAATTAGTTGCCATAATACTAGTTCGTTTCATTTACTTTACTTCCAATGGTCTAAGCTAAACTAGTGAAAGGAGTATTACAAGCACAAGACGCAGATTGTTATAAATTGATATATTCCGAAGAAAATATTGAGAGACGGGATTAACAAACAATGTTGCTATGGGTATTGATTCTCCCATTCAAAAAGATAATTCCTACTACATTCATGATACATGTTTAGAATATATGAGTATATTAATATTATTAGTAGTAGTAGCTATGCTACAAACCTAGTTGAAAAAAACAGGATACTTCAGCCCATGGGGTCTATCAGGGAAAAATAGACCAGTGAGGAAAGGAAATAAGGAAAAAAATAAGATACACGAGAAGTAATGAACAATTAAAATGAAATAATTGAAGGACAGTAACACCATTAAAATAGATCTTTTATACATATAAACTATAAAAACTTAAAAAAAAAGACAAGAGGAAGAGAAATAAGACAGATTAGTGTGCCCGAGCAAGACCATGGTACAGAGCCTATGGCATTGCCCAAGACTAGAAAACAATGTGATTTTGGAGTGTCCTTCTCCTAATAGAATTGCTTACCATAGATAAAGAATCTCTTCTACCCTAACCAAGAGGAAAGTATCCACTGAACAATTACAGTGCTGTAGTTAACTCCTTGATCGGAGAAAAATTGTTTGGTAATCTCAGTATTGTCAAGTGTATGAGGACAGAGGAGAGTGTGGAAAGAATATGCCAGACTATTCGGTGTATATGTAGGCAAAGAAAAATGAGCCGTAACTGGAAAGAAAAAATCCAAATGGAATATCCATATCATGAAGATAACTAGAGGGACACTCAGTAGAGCGCAGACCTCCGCCATACGGCAACTTATTTCTCGAACTTTTGACCTTCACAAGTATTATTTGGCGTGGATTTTCATGCACTGAAATATGAGCCAAGTTTGAGTCTCAGTGACAACTATGTCCAGAATTATGGCTGATTGCATGAATTGGACATTTAGCTTGACCGTGACCTTGACCTTCCCAAATTTAATCATTTCCAGCTTTTTTACATGAAAGTTAATCCCTGCAAGTTTCATTACTCTATGATTAAAATTGTGGCTAGGAAGCTGTTCACAAACAAACACACACACACAAACAGAGGGAGAAACATAATCACTTTCTAACTTCCATGGCGGAGGTAATAAATGATGATTATTATTATTATTATTATCATTAGCCAAGCTACAACACTAGTTGGAAAATCGAGGGCTCCATTAGGGAAAAATAGCCCAGTGAGGAAAGGAAATAAGGAAATAAATAAATGATGAGAACAAAATTGCAATAAATCATTCTAAAAACAGTAACAACGTCAAAATAGATATGTCTTATATACACTATTAAGAACGTCAAAAACAGATATGTCATACATAAACTATAAAAAGACTCAACAACTTGAGCAGGTGAGTTGCTTGTAATTGTCAAATACTAAAAAATTCCATTAATAAATAGTCAAGGGCCCTTGTTAGCTCACTCTTCTTGGATGGAGTAATTAATATCTACCACAGCAAAGAAATTCTTTTCTTTATTAATTACCAATTACAAAATTCTCACTGTGAATAAATTTCAGAAAATTCTATTGGGAAATATGATGAGATACTAATCTCTCTCTCTCTCTCTCTCTCTCTCTCTCTCTCTCTCTCTCTCTCTCTCTCTCTCTCTCTCTCCAGTCAGCATACACATTATATGAAGTAACCTGATTTACAAAGAAGTTGAAATCTCTCTCTCTCTCTCTCTCTCTCTCTCTCTCTCTCTCTCTCTCTCTCTCTCTCTCTCTCTCTCCAGTCAGCATACACATTATATGAAGTAACCTGATTTACAATCAGTTAAACGGATGATATTATTGGGAACATCTTGTTAATCAATAAGCTAGTGTATGCAACCCGTCAAAAAAGGACAGCTTAATATTTAGATAGATATGCACACACATACGCACCCCCCTCTCACCAGGGCATGCCTCTCCCTCCTTTCCTTACTCCTCCTTTCATTAAAAGTTCTAATATTCCCGAGATTTT
>NC_090725.1:313738660-313758660 GCF_036898095.1 Palaemon carinicauda | reverse complement strand
AGGCGAGGATTCTCCACTGCATCAAGTGTATAATGATTGAGAATTGGGATGAGTGGCCGGTGATCAGTCATCAGGGTAAAATGCTGAAGACCAGCTAGATACAATCTACACTTAGACATAGCCCAGACCACAGCTAACAGTTCTAGCTCTATAGTAGCGTAGCGGGACTCTGCATCTGTGCGGAAGCGGGAGCCACATTGAACTAGACGAAGTCTGCCATTACTATGGTCCTGTAGAAGGGCGTATCCAATCCCATATAGGCGAGAGGCATCAGTCTGGAGGATTACCGGCAATGCAGGATCAAAGGAGGCAAGGACTGGGGGGCTTACCAAGACGGCCTTGACTCGACGAAATGCCTCGTCATGATCAGGAGTCCAAACGAATGCTCTCTTGGGGCTCATCAGAGGTCGTAGGGGCTGAGCTGTAGCAGCAATATCAGGGGTAAATTCAGCTAACTGGTTCACTAAACCCATGAATGATTGAAGGTCAGTCAAATTGGTAGGAGTTGGAAAGTCCCGGATTGCACTGACTTTGCCAGGATCAGCTGCTATACCCTCTTCTGAGAGCTGATATCCACAAAAGGACACTTGAGATGCAGCGACCACAAACTTGTCTCTGTTGAGAGTAATCCTGAATTTTCGGCATCGAAGAAGCATCTCGTAGATATGTTGAAGATGAGTGAAGTAATCTTCATCCGAAAGAAGTGTGTCATCCACGACCTTTACACAGTTCTGCATTCCTTGAAGAGACATATCACCGCGGAGACAGAAGGCGTCCCCTGTAGCTGCAAAACCCATTGGGCCTCTGCAATGCTTGAAACGGCCGTACGGTGTAATGAAGGTTGTCAAGTGTTGGTCCTCTTTAGCAAGTGCCATCTGCCAATATCCACATAAGGCATCTGCTGTAGTGAAATACCTTGCCTTCGAATTAACACTACGGATGGCAGCGAACGGAGTTGGAGAAGGGTGGGTTGGTCGGGACACTTGGCTGTTGAGCTTAGTGAGGTCAACAGTGATACGGACACCTGAGTCCTTAGCTACTATGACGAGTGGATGGCACCATTCTGAAGGTTCATCACTGGCAGGCTTGATAATTCCTTGGGTTACCATGGAGGCGAGTTCTTCTTTAACTTGATCGCGGAAAGCAAAGGGTATCTGGCGTGGAGTGTGGACAGCAAAGGGTACTGCACCATCCTTAAGGTGGATCCTCATTGGAGGACCAGTCATCGGCTGGAGTGGTGTTGTCTTGAGGTCTTCTTTGGTGACGAGAACATCCTTGAACTCCCGTAGAAAAAATTCTCTTGCCTCAGTAGGGGATGTGGTAGCAGAAAGGGGCAATTCCTTGCATCTTTTGACATGCTTAACTTCCAGTATTGGCTTGGGAAAGTCAGGAGAAATAATTGCTAATTCCTTACAGTGGCTGTAAGACAACAATGGAGTTTGCACACCATCATGGACCTGTATAACAGCAGAACAGGACTGCTTACCCAGAGTAAGAGTGGCTTGGAAGGTACCCAAAGCAGGTGTCATAGCTGAACCGTCGGCAGTTAGAGTTACAATTGTAGGAAATGGCTTCAAACTACTCCTAGGTATCTTCAGCAGGTCAAGATGCTGGGGTCCTACCACGGAGACTTCGGCGCCTGTGACGGGTAACATCTGAATTCGGGATGTAACATCTCCATATGTTAGAAGAACACAGACAGGCTTAGGCGACTTGCAGAAAGTTTCGACTCAACGACAGCTGGACTTCTTTACGACCTTTGATTTACCTGACGATGGGGTAGTTTTGTCACTTGAAGAGCCACCCTGTGTACTGTCATTTCTCTTTGTCTTACAGTATTTATCGTAATGTCCCACACGGTTACAAACTCTGCACTGTGCTGCATTGGCTGGGCACTTCGGAGTCCTGTCCCAATGACCTCGTCGACCGCAGTTCTTGCAGCTGCTTTCTAGGGCTGGGCAAACTTCGGAAGAATGGTGGTTACGTGCACAACACTGGCATGGATTGGCTGATTTGGGTGGTGGGGTTGAAGAATGATTTTTACCAACTCCTTTCTGTTTCTTGTATGTTGAAACAACACGTAGCTGGGAGGTTGGTGCTCGAATGGCAGAAGTAGCCTTCCTGGCCGCCTCATATGAGCGACAAGTATTGACCACCTCCTGTAGTGAAGCTGTTGCCTCAAGAGAGATGAGTTTCTGGACGAGTTCTCCATCCCTGATACCCATGAGAATTATCATCTTCATTTGAGTTTTTTCACACACTGATGAATTCCCCGGACAGACTTCCACCTCTTCAGCTATATGCTTAAGTCGCACGTAAAAATCTGAAAAAGATTCTCCCTCAAACTGCTTACAACTTAAGAGTTCCCTTCGGCGTAGGGCTTCGTTGCGTAGACTTTTCACGTGATCCTGCAGCTCATCTAAGACCTCTTCTACTGTCTTGGCTGTGTTGGGTGGAATATCCAGGGTGTGTTCCAAGATTCTCTGCGTCTCAAGAGTGAGGCACATTCTAAGCTGAATGAGTTGCTTCTCTCTAGGTAACTTGGATAAATCCACCATGATAGAATAATCTTCCCATCGACGTCTCCATTCTCGAAAAACTTGAAAACTGTCATCTGCTTGAAGGGGAGGCGGGTTCTGGGTGATAGCTTTTTGAGGGGCAGGTATTACTGATGAACTTGAAGATGAAACAGTAGGTACTGACGATGTAGACGATGTATTGACTGAAAGGCTATGTGTGCTATCAGGATATATCTACACATCGGTCCTTTGAATATATATTCAAAATGAATGGCAGAAGTATCATGAGGTTAATCTAAATAATATGCTTTCATTTTGTGAGTCTTACATATATAAATTGTTATCATCACGTTAGTAAAGTGAAATGTAATCCTATTGGAGCTTTTGTAGCTTAGCAAGTGTCAATAATAATAATAAAAATAATAATAATAATAATAATAATAATAATAATAATAATAATAATAATAATAATAATAATAATATTAATAATAATAATAATAATAATAATAATAATAATATAATAATAATAATAATAATAATAATAATAATAATAATAATAATAATAATAATATCATTATTATTGCTAGCTATGCTACAACCCTAATTGGTATAGCAGGATGCTATAAGCCCAAGGTCTCCAATAAGGAAAAAAAAGGCCCAGAGAGGAATTCAAATAAGGAAATAAATGATCTACAGAAGAAGTAGTGAACAATTGAAATAAAATATATCAAGAACAGTAACAACATTAAAATAGATCTTTCATATATAAACTATAAATACTCAAAAAAACGAGGAAGAGAAATAACAAAGAATAGTGTGCTCGAGTTTACCCTCAAGTAAGAGAACTCTACCCCAAGACAGTGGAAGACCATGGTACAGAGTCTATGGCACTACCCAAGTCTATAGTAAAACCATTCTGTCGTGGCCGCTGAGACGATTTCTGTTCCCCTCTACAGCGTACCCATGTCAAAATAATTCGACCACTTTAAGGAAAAATTAACACTGCGGTTAGAGACGACCCATCCAAACTGAGTGAGACTAATGCTAGCCGTTAATGACAGATGCCATTCCCCAGGGTATGCCCAGGGTGCATCCTCATCTTTTTCACTAATCTCACTGGATTAAGACAAGATTAAATCTGCTCTCTCTCTCTCTCTCTCTCTCTCTCTCTCTCTCTCTCTCTCTCTCTCTCTCTCTCTCTCTCTCTCTCTCTTTCCTGTTATTCTTGTCGAGCATACAGTATATATTTCATTAGGTACACTGTTAAATAAGCGTAATTTTAATCGGATATTATCCGTAAAAATATACTGTTCTTAGATGTAATTCAGTAAAATACTGGAGAGGGTAATTTTTACCCTACCCTGTTATCTTATTACGGGTTGATGATCATAATATCACCATTTAACGTCAATACTTCCGTTTATTAGATGGTAACTGTCTGACAACATTTATTACTGGATTTTTTACCGGTTTTTCGGCATATTTTTAACAGTGTAAGGTATTCATTTCTATAAGGATAATTTCAACCAAGTACATTTCCCCCAAAATCATAATCCCAGGATATTTGCCAGTTTTATCCTGCCGTCTTAATATGACTCGGAGAGAAGGTAAGTTTGAAATCCGATTGACCTGTCCTTGGAGGTCTTAAGGGTAAATTTATGTAGCAAATATCAGCGAGCCATATTTAATCCCTTGGATGGTTGATCTTGGGTTATAAAATGTAGTGTTTGAGACAGTGATTTTATTATCTAGCAAACATAAACCATGGAAACATCTCCCAACCGTATTCTCCGTCCCAATGCCAGGGAAATAGTACACAGTGTGTACAAGTATTTCACAAAAGAGAAGATGAATCGCGGCCCTTTTACTGATGTCACCAAAGCATGTATCCGTACTTCTGAAGCCACAAATGTACGCAAGAAGAATTTGGAAAACCGAAATTTTATAATAGAATGAATGCTTCAACCTTGGCCTGTGACTGCTCTAGACGACTTTGATAAATGTGTTTTAAGAACAACAGTGTTAAGTTTTTATGCACGAAATGAAATCCCCACCCTTGAAAAAATACTGGCAGAAGTTAAAAGAAAGTGAAAGAAAGTGGAGATCACCCTTTTATTTATTTAGATGAAACCTGGGTAAATCAAAATTATTGTGTGGGAAAATGTTGGTTGGAGAAGAGCGGGAAAAAGGCAATAGGTGCTAATCCTCCAACAGGCAAAGGCAACAGACTTATAATTGTTCATGCTGGCACCAAAGATGGATTTATACAAAATGCTGCTTTAATTTTTCAAGCAAAAAATGACGGGGATTATCACAAGCAAATGAACCATGACGTATTTCAAGACTGGTTCAAATCAAAATTACTACCAAACATTCCTCCGTCATCAGTAATTGTCATGGATAATGCTTCCTATCATTCGGTGAGAACTGATAAGACCCCAACAATGTCAGATACGAAAGCATTGATTAAAGAATGGCTTGTTAAAAATGGAAAAGCCCCAAAAGATTACTTGACTAAAAATGAATTGATAACGATGGTCAAGTCTTTGACTGCATGCCAAGAAAAAAAAACTACATAATAGATAATATGGCCCTAGAAAAAGGCCATAAAGTGGTAAGGTTGACTCCATATCATTGCCAGTACAATGCCATATAGCTGATTTGGGGGTAAGTTAAGCAGTATGTATAAAAAAAGAACAACTTCAAAATGAAAGACTTAAAATCGTTGTTAGAAGAAGCTCTAAATAGTGTAACAAGAGAAAACTGGGCTAATGCTGTGAGGCACGCTGAAATACTTCAAAAGGAAGATATGGAAGCACACCTTTCTGTAGAACATATGTTAGAGTCTTTTATTGTTGAATTAGATTCCTCTGTTGAGGAATAAAATTTATATACTATATATGTTAGGTCAAAATCACCTATGTACAAACAAATAGAATTCTTATAATTTAAATATTTTCAAGTTGGCTATCGATATTTATTGTATTTATTCAATTACTTAGGATTTAATTTTGCATCATTCTAAATAAAGTTTTTCGTGAATTTAAGACTGTTAATTCCCCTATATCTGAATATTATGATTTTGAAAAACAATTGAATCAACTGAGAAATAAAAAAGACGGGAAAATTAAATAAACATAATTGAATATTTACTTTTTAGTATGCTTTTATTATAAAGAAAATTTAAAAGAAGTTATAATGCTTCCTTACAATTCATATATATATATATATATATATATATATATATATATATATATATATATATATATATATATATATGTATATATATATATATATATATATATATATATATATATATATATATATATGTATATATATATGAACATATATACACACATACATGTATATATATATATATATATATATATATATATATATATATATATATATATATATATATATATATATATATATATATATATATATATCATCTCCTCCTACGCCTATTGACGTAAAAGGCCTTTGTTAGATTTCGCCATTTGTCTGTATCTTGAGCTCTCAAATCAACATTTCTTCATTCATCATCTACTTACATATATATATATATATATATATATATATATAGAGAGAGAGAGAGAGAGAGAGAGAGAGAGAGAGAGAGAGAGAGAGAGAGAGAGAGAGAGAGAGAGAGAGAGAGAGAGAGAGAGAGAGAGTGGATGGGAAAAAGATACAATAAAGATTAAACTGACTCTTCCTTTGAGAAATCCTAATCTTATAAGCTGGATGACCTTTGGAGATATCAGTTATAGTCCTGGAGCCAAGGGGTGTTTGCATCCATTTTATGTCCACAAAATTACCCACCTGATTTTGATAGTGGACCACCTTGGACACATTTTTAGCTAGGGTGTTTGTTCTGAAACCCAGCAGTAATGGAGATATTCACTAGTTTGTTAGAAATGCTCTGATGCAAAATCGCTCCAAAACTTAGGGGTACGGGAAATTAAAATTAACACAACATTGCACACAATTAACCTATGGTTTTGTGTTGGTGCTTAAATTGAAGCTAGCTTAGTTATCTACAACATGAAAACAAGTTCAAGGTCATCAGATGAAAGTCAAGGTCACCAGAGGTCAAAGTGTGACGTAATTTTACTTATGCTTGAAATTAAGACTTTCTTTCATTTGAAGGCCAACAAAAAAACTCATGATGATATAACTGTTTATTTGAATGCACATCTGAATACCATAAAATATTAGGTAATTTTAGAAAAAGAATTGAAGTCTCTAACACAAATAATAGTCCTTTGAGATTGAGTTGAAAATAGCGAAAATTGGCAACTTTTGCCAATTACATACATGCAAAAGACAGACATACGGCAATGCACAGGAACATCATTTAACTTAACAGATATGATAAGAAGGGTACAAAAATCATTTTCCATCAACCTTTACACCAACATTTTAAAAGAATATCAGTTGCATGCATGAAACCTATTTACTAGTGAAACGATTCTATGATACCGGATTTCTACAGCCTGTGTTGTTTGACTGGCAGCTGCAGTAGGGGCAACATGTAATTTGATTTTGTCTGCAAGGACAGCGCTGGGTAGCACAGGCAGAACATTTGCATGGGAGTGGAAAATCATTTGGAAGCAATAACTGCATTCTCTCGGGCAGCAGAGCACAGTAATCCTGATAGAAGCCAAACTCGCACGGGTTTAGTTCTGCATTGTCAAGGCAGTGTAACTGCAAGTATGTCCCATAGAATGCTCGAAGTATGTGTCCTTTAACTGAGCGACTAGTTGGAGGAAGGTCTAATATGGTCTTCTTGCTGTGATGGTAGAGATGATGCCTCAGCTGGTTCATTGATTTACATGGTGTTCCAGATTTGAAGACGTTCACAAGATACTCTTCAACTGCCGCAAAGTCAATATTGGTTGGATCCTTCCCAAATTCACAGAGATATTGAGCAGGCTTTGCTTTCAAACCAGAAGATTTAGTTCCAAATTTGCTTGATGAATCACAACCAGTAAGGTGATGGAGTGGTAGTATGACTTTGCGGATCTCAGGGTCCATCTTCTCTGCCAAGGTATGCAGTGGTATGTGTCTGGTTGCATTTCCCACACCTGCTCTTATCCACAGTTCCTTGAGGCCATAACCTCTCAAGAGATTCCAGTAATGAAGTCCAAGTACCAGGACATCTGTGTCATTTGACAATAAGATGATTCTTGAAGCTCCACCCTTGACAGCATGCAGGGCATGTGGGATCATTCTCACGTCGGCCTCTTCAATTCTGTGATTTAGTTCAGGCAGTTGGATGCTAATATCATTAAAAACACCTATGCATGGTTTGGTTTCACTAAGTCCAAATGCACTCACCACTATGTCTGCTGTTTGCATTGGGTTCTCCAAAATGTGCTCCCGAATTAACCCTTGGAGCTTTGCTTTGTTCATAGATGAAGCCCAGAATGATTCCATGGTGACTGGTAATGGTGTTCCAGGTGACATATCATTCAGGTCAATTGGACTATTTTTACATCTCCTTGCTCGTTCACTGTCTTTAACTGAGCCCTCAATATATGTGTCAAACACAAAGTCGATACGATTTGCATTGTTGCAAAGGCCATGCACATAACCCAGAAAATTTGTGCAGAGATCACCAAAGGTATTGATATTAACCGTTCGCATTCGACGCAAGTAACCCATGACATCCACAATTGCAGCAGTATTCGCAGGTGTCCATGCTGGAGGCTGCAGGTAGTCCTTTGCATCAAGCAACTTCTCCAATTCATGGCAGAGGTCACTTTTGTTTGGTTTGACCATTAGCCCTTCTGAGTCGAAGAGATAGTTTGTGTCGATCAGGTCATAAGTGAGCAGGTCTTGTAAGTCATACCCTCGTACTCTGGCAATGTCAAAGATCTTCTGAGTTTCCGCCAACTGCTTCTGGTTCTCTTTGGCTTTTGTTTGGCCAGTGTGCTTTGCTGCTGTGTTGCTTTTAAATGTTTTCAGATTTCGGCGGTGGATGGTGTCAGAGATTAAACGTTGTCTTGTCACAAATCGCTCAGTCCGAAAGGTCTCATAGAGTGTCTTGCATGTATCATCGAACTGCAGAAGATCATTACGGATTTCCTGTGGCATTAATTCCTGTGATATGATATTGTGTAGGGTCTGTACATCATCCTTACTCTTCTGCTGTGAGTTGTCAGGGTCATTGTAATTGCACTTCACATCAAAGTCAACCAGTGTTGAGAACACTTCGGCAACTTCATCTGGAATTGCTATGTCTCTGTACTCTTTCTCAAGTTCATTGGCATCACAAAATTTGTCATTGAGCTCGAAGTCCTCTTTCAAGAAACAATTCCTTAACAATAAACCACACTGTTTTAGTATATCTGAAGTCATTTCCCTATCAGAGTGTTGTGGCATACTATCTACAGCACTATTCTTGAAGAAGATTGTAGGGGCCTTTGCACTTTGAGGGGTGAAGAATGACACATCATTACCACACATATTTAGCAAATACAGTTTCACATCCCTGTTTCTGAAGGCAGTGACATCTTGATCACCACTCTGTACCACTTTATTGCAACTATCAGATACATATGACAAGTTGTAGCACCTCCCAGAGTTCAAACCTGGTTCAATGTTCTTCATTACATCTGCAAATATATCCAGCTTCTTTTGACCAATGGACGGCAACGCAGACTTGGAGGACTGCCTTTCTCCTTTCAAGATATATTGGCGGATACAGTCATTGTGACAGTACAAATCTGCCCCAAACACAGCATCTGCATCTTGCAAGTCACTGGTTCGCGTGTATACTTCATCCTGAAGAGACAGTGCAGCTCTCAGGAAGGACTTTGCACGGCCTTCCTCCGAGATTCGACACTTCTTGTATACATTGTTGTGTTTTACATTGCCACATATGAAGCACGGCTTGGAGAAGATGTCTACATTTTCTGCACATGATGCTGGATCCCGTGCTGCAGTTGAGGAACGTCTCCTCATCTGACCACCAGATGAGGTACTCTGCTGTGCACCTGTGTCAGATGTTGCTGCCAGCTGCAATCTCTCAATATTCCTTTTGTGTGTGTACCGTTTGTAGCAATCATTATTAACATGGTAGACAAACTTCGCCTGATCAACATGATTCAGTCTCTCTAACACACAGTCCCCTCTAATGCCAGCAGCTTGGATTACTGCTAATCTGCCATTTTCTGTCCCTGATGTATTAAGGTTGGGTTCATCTCTTTGGCATATGATGCACCTCTCAGGATCAGTGGATTGGCTAGGTATCGGTGAAGCTGTCCGTCTCCGTTTTCTTGGGATATCCGCCATACTTGATGATGTCCCTATGTACTCGTCCGTCCTGAAAAGAAAAAAAAAAGAGCATTAACCCTTAATCGGTCACATATAGGAAAAGTGTATGGTTTACTTTTTTGCCTTGGTATTATAATTCAACGATACTAGCTAAGATATTTTTGCTAAAAATGCTTTTTTGATAAATTAAATATTAAAATTACAAATTGTTACAAAATTAAAGTAATCAAATTCTAACAAACTAGTAAATATCTCCATTACTACCGGGTTTCAGAACAAACACCCCAACTAAAATTGTGTCCAATGAGGTCCACTATCAAAACCAGGTGGGTAAGGGATGCAATTGAGAAATTTTGCCAATTTTCGCTATTTTCAACTCAACCTCAAAGGACTACTATTTGTGTTAGAGATTTCAATTCTTTTTCTAAAATTACCTAATATTTTATGGTATTCAGATGTGCATTCAAATAAACAGTTATATCATCATGAGTTTTTTTGTTGGTTTCAAATGAAAGAAAGTCTTAATTTCTAGCATAAGTAAAATTACGTCACACTTTGACCTCTGGTGACCTTGACTTTCCTCTGATGACCTTGAACTTATTTCATGTTGTAGATAACTACACTAGCTTCAATTTAAGCACCAACACAAAACCATAGGTTAATTGTGTACAATGTTGTGTTAATCTTAATTTCCCGTACCCCTAACTTTTTTAGCGATTTTGCATCAGAGCATTTCTAACAAACTATTGAATATCTCCATTACTGCCGGGTTTCAGAACAAACACCCTCGCTAAAAATGTGTCCAAGGTGGTCCACTATCAAAATCAGGTGGGTAATTTTGTGGAAATAAAATGGACGCAAACACCCCTTAGCTTCTGGACTATTATGAAAGATAAGTATCTGTCAAAGGCAGCACAATAAAATGATTTGAAATATCTCCATAAAAGAAACCCCTTCCAGGGTCATTATAAGCATTGTTTATGCTTTGATGTCCGTTTTTAATGTATAATATATATATATGTATATATATATATATATATATATATATATATATATATATATATATATATATATATATATATATATACATGTAAAAATATATATATATATATATATATATATATATATATATTTATATATATATATATATATATATATATATATATATATATATATATATATATATATATATATTTAAATATATATATATATATATATATATATATATATATATATATATATATATATATATATATATATATATATATATATTGTGGTGTACCAGCAGAAAAAGCAATAACCAAGGTAGTATTGTAAAGATGATCTTATTTAGACGATTTAGTAGAGTTGTAAAGAAAGGGAGAGGAAAATGGGGTGCCTAATCTCTTAATCTGGCTTTATCGTTGTTTTCAAAGGTTTTCAACTTTTCTGTAAAGAGTGATTCCTTCAAAGAAAAATGAACCAAGTGTTTACACTCGAACGTGATACCTTTTGGAAATGAGCTCTTCTCAGCGGCCACGACAGATTGGTTTGACTTTTTTTTTTTTATAGAGAACAATGGTTTGGTTTTGGAGTGTCCTTCACCTATAAGAGCTGCCTACCATAGTTAAAGAATCTCTTCTATCCTTACCAAGAGGAAAAAAGCAATAGTTTACCATATAATAATAATAATAATAATAATAATAATAATAATAATAATAATAATAATAATAATAATAATAATAATAATAATAATGATAATAATAATATTAAGCTGTTCGGAAAAGATAATAAGGAAATAGACATGTTAATCCAGACAGTAAGAATAGTATCAGGAGACATCAAGATGGAGTTTGGTATAGCAAAATGTGCCCTAGTTAACAAAGAGATATGAAAAGTAACAGACCGAAGAGATAAAGCTACCAGATGGAAATCTCATTAAAGACATAGATGAAGAAGGCTCTACATACTTAGGGGTAATAGAAGGAGGGGCAATAAAATGATAAGAGATAAAAGGAAACGGTTAGAAGAGAAAACATGCAAATAATCAATTATTATTATTATTATTATTATTATTATTATTATTATTATTATTATTATTATTATTATTATTATTATCATTACTAGCTAAGCTTGGAAAAACAAGATACTATAAGTCCAAGGGCTCTAACAGGGAAAAATAGCCCAGTAAAGTAAGGAAATAAGGAAATAAATAAACGATATAAGAAGTATTGAAAATTAAAATAAAATATTTCAAAAACATTAACAATGCTAAAAATGATATTTGATATATAAACTATAAAAGGACTTATGTAAGCTTGTTTAACATAAAAACATTTGCTCCAACTTTGAACTTTTTAAGTTCTACCAATTCAACTACCCGATTAGGAAGATCATTTCACAACTAGGTCACAGCTGGAATAAAACTTCTAGAGTACTGTGTAGTATTGCGCCTCATGATGGCGAAGGCCTGACTATTAGAATTAATGCTATAGGGAAGTCAAAGGGTAGTGTCTATAAACAACTGGGCAGTGCCAGTTATCAGGTACTGTGATGGAATAGTGGAGTTTAAGACGTCTGAGCTATGCAACATATATAGAAAAACTAGAAAGGTATTTAACATGCCCAAAACATGGCACCAAAGAGCGAATATTGAGAGGTTCTATATACCACACAGTGAAGGAGGAAAAGGACTCTTTAGTATAGAAGATTGTGTCAACATCGAAAGTAGAGCTAAAGGCCAGTACCTTAAGACCAGTGAAGATGAATGGCTAAAGAGTGCAGGGGAAGAAAACCTAATAAAGTAGGATGAAGACTGAGGAGAGTATAAGGAGAGAAAAAAAAATACTAAAAGATTGGAAAAGAAAACAAATGCATGAACAATTACTGAGTCAAACTAAAGAATTGGCCGGTAAAGAAAATTTGACAGTGGCTACAGAGAAAACTTAGGAAGGAAACTGAAGAAGAAGGAAAAGGACTCATCAGTATAGAAGATTGTGTCAACAACGAAAGTACAGCAAAAGGATAGTACCTCAAGACCAGTGAAGATGAATGGCTAAAGATTGCATGGGAAGGAAACCTAATAAAGTAAGATGAAGACGCAGAAATGTTTAAGGAGAGAAAAGGAAAAACAGAGACAAGAACGGCAAAGAAAACAAATGCATGGACAATTACTGAGACAAACTGAAGAATTTAGGGTAGTTGAATTGGTATCGTCTCTGCCTGGTGATTGCCAGTCGGGGGTTCGCGACCCGCTCAGGCTCGTTAATTCCTTTAATTTCTGCAACCTTACCATCCTTGTGAGGTGAGGTTGGGGGTTTGTGGGAGTCTATAGGTCTATCTTCTGAGTCATCAGCAGCCACTGCCTGGTCCTCCCTGGTCCTAGCTTAGGTGGAGAGGAGGCTTGGGGGCTGATCACATGTATATATGGTCATTCTCTAGGGCATTGTCCCGCATGCTAGGGTAATGTCACTGTCACTTGCCTCTGCCATTCATGAACGACCTTTAAACCTTTAAACCTTTAAAGAAACATGGCAGTGGCTACAGAGAGGAGAACTTAAGAAGGAAACTGAAGGGATGATAATGGCAGTATAAGATCAGTCCTTAAGAACAAGATATATTCAAGGAGCTTATAGATGGAACTAACATCCAGCCAAAGTGCAGGAAATTTATGACATAATAAAAAACCATTCACCACATCGCCAGTGAATGCTCAGAAACAATATAAGAAACGACATGATACAGAGGCTAAAAGCTTCTCCATCGGAGTTTCTATAGAAAATTTATAATAGAATGCAGCATCAAAATGATCCTAACATCAAGCTAAAGCTGATCTGGCTAAACTACTCTCGGACTACAGAGTATAAGGATGTTCAGGATAGACATTAAACTAAACTAGAAAGTAAGAAGATAACCCAAAGTTATTTAGTAAAAGGTTTATCTAACCTGAAAAATGTGTGGGAGATGTTTAAGGAACTATTTCTGGAACCTCATTGACGTCAAAACATCTTTAGAGAATTGGATTACAAAAGAGTATATATAAAAAATATAGCAATATCATTTCAAGGAAATACTAATTGAAATTGCTGTTGTTAGTGATAAGTTATTACAATGGGATTCTTTTTTTATTTATTTGATTTTATCATGCAGGTATCTGAATAGTTGATCATAAGGATGGAAAATCTTGTACAATTTAAATATCTTAGATATATTTTAGAAAGAAATTTAATATGTTATTGATTCTCCTGTAAAATCACCTCAAGTTTCTAAGAGACGTTTTCAAATAATTGAATTAAGATTAAAAGAGGGGAACTAAACTAAAAGAAAAGTATATAATATAGCCTATCATGAAGTAATGATAAATATCAATAAAAGGAAACCAAATTTGAATATCGTGAGGAGGGGAGCGACTAAAGAAACCTTCATATGATAACAGGGTTGTGGTGGCCTATTTGGTAACGTCCCTGGTTAGTGATTTCCAGACAGGGGTTCGAGTCCAGCTCAAACTCATTGGTTCCTTTAGTGTCTACAGCCTCATCATCCTTGTGAGCTAAGATTGGGGGGTTTAAGGGAGCCTATAGGTCTACACATTGCCTGGGCCTCCATGGTCCTAGCTTGGATGGAAATGGGATGATCAGTCTCTAGGGCATTGTCCTGTATGCTAGGAGAATGTCAATTTCCCTTGCCTCTGCCATTCATGAGAGGCCTTTAAACCTTTAATCCGAAGAAATATCAAGACCTTTTTGTAATTTGTTGAGTATATAATGGTGAAAAAATATGATTCTCGGCAATCAGTCACTTACTAGGAATATCAATGACATCTATGATTATAACTATTATATAGGACTTCAATCCCCACTTATCAACCACCGTTCTTTATGATGCTTTTGATAGAAGGCATTGGAGAGGGCGCATCAGGCAACCGACCCCTTAATGTAGAGATAATAGTGGTGAAGAATTTTTTTATGATAAGGAATAAACAGGATTAAAACCCCTTCCAACTGAAGCTACACAGAAATCCATAAACATCTGGGAAAGAAAAGGTATAACAAAATTTTATAGAATAGGTTTTAAAAGGGACAACAATATTAATAAGAGTAGTAGACAACAAAGATAAGGTAAATGTATTAATAATTAACTCCCCAAAATGAGAAAATAATTAAAAAAAAATAAACAATTAGGAAAGAATTTTTTCAATAGATTCTACTGAATATGTTTTGAAAGGGAGAGCAAAATCTATAATAGTACTCGTAGTTGACTACAAAAATAAAATAAATAAATAAATAAATAATCAAAGAAAATGAGAATAAATGATTAAAGCTAAGAATAAATTGAGGAAGACGTTCAAAACAAAGACGCGAGCAAGAAAAATCTTGTTTCGGGAGAAGGTGCCTCCAAAGAGACAAATAACAGTTTTGGCACAAATTAGTGTCAGACTGAGCAACCAAAGAGCCATTTTGGAAGAAGTAAAAGGAAGAGAGGAAGATAGAAAGAGAAAGGGGGGGGGGGAGGTGGAGGAGTAGTTATATATAAATATTCTTTTACGAGTGCAAGGATTGTTATAAATACAAAGAAATTGTGAAATGAAAAACCGAGATTTTTTATATTTCTTTATAACACGACAACGCAAGGAGAAAAGAAAATTATGTAGAAGATACATACGTTAGCTATTGTTATTTTATCTGTTTAAATCATAATAAAGATAAAGACGATATTATATAATAGAATATATCTGAAAAACATGAAAACAATAATAGTAATGACAATATTACAAAAACAAAATATATTTGTAAAAATGATAATGACAATAATAGTAATGAAAAAAAATAAAAAAGAAAAAGAGAAAAAAAAGAATATATCTGAAGAAAGATACTAACATTAATAGGAATGACAATACTGAAATATATATATATATATATATATATATATATATATATATATATATATATATATATATATATATATATATATATATATATATATATATATATAACTGTAAAAATATAAAAAAAATAATCTGAAAAACTTGAAAACAATAAAAATAATGGCAATGATACAAAAAAAAAATAATATATCTAAAAAAAAGACAATAATAATAATAGTAACAACGATGATAAAAAAACAATAATTTTAATGATAATATAAAACAAACAGAATATATATGAAAATTGACCCATTTTGATTTTAAGAAAAATCTAGAAGAACCTAAACTACTAGAAAAAATCCTTTTATATAATCAGTTTACCATATCCTTCTTCTTATTACTTTAATCAATGATTCGTTTTGACCGAGATCTATATTTAACACGCAATCAACATGCTAAATGTCCTTTATAAATGTAGAATGCCACAAGTATAGAAGATAGAAACATACTGATTTATACACACCATAATGAAAAAGAGAAATGTGGTTAAGCCAACAAAACATGCTAAATGGCTCTTATAAATGTAGAATGCCACAAGTATAGAAGGTAAAAACATACTGATTTATAAGCATCGGAATGAAAAAAAAAATAATATCACTATGCTGACAAAAGACACGTGTGCACACTAAAAAGATATCCTTAGAAAAAATGACATATTAAAGCAGCGACCCATAAGAAATGAAAGGATTATTAGAGCCTCTTTTAAAATTACGAGCATCAGCATTTCTACAGCTGACAGGAAGACCATTCCATAGATTTGTAGAAGAGGGAATAAAAGAGAAGGTAGTAAGACGTCACATTGCTTCAAAAGAATATGGGCGAGGAGTGAGTAGCAGCATTAATTAAACCTTGGATAGGTGTGGTGGGTTGAGCTCTGTGCGAGGAAGTTCTCAACGGAATTATATTAATGAAAGATTTTATGTCTTTCGTAGATGGTTTAGAGAAGACTACGTTGTTTGGAAAAACAAAATATTCCAGGATAAGTCACAAATCGAGTATGTGATATACAGATTACAATTTTGGAAAAAAACAGAAATAGTTTACAGCTATCCATTTCAATAGGTTCGCCTCTCTTCCTCAGGCTAGAATGGAATGGTTGAAACAATGCGGGCAACGTCCTTGACTATTGTAATTCTGACTCAAGGGGAAAACCGGGGAATTTAAATGGAAAACTAAATTACAAATACTATAACTCTTGCTAAAAATACGATTTGATCATTATCAGGTATACTCACTTACTAATAAGTAAAGTAAAGAAAATCTTTAAGCTAACATTTTCTCTTCAATTTATCCGAAAAATAATGACAGGAAAATAACAATTAATCGCTTAGATTTAACACAATAAAATATAGATTACAAATACTATCCTTTTTGGTAAAAATATGTTTTGATCATAATTAAGCATACTCATTTAATGAAAAAAAAAATGATTTTCTTTAATCCATCAGAAAAATAATGACTATAAAATAACAATTAATAGCTTAAATTTAAAAAAAAAAATTAAAAAAATTAAGTGTTATTTTCTATATGAGGACAAATATCTAGACGAATTTTACTGTATGATGCAAAGCATATTTTCGCAATAGTTTATTAAAGGGATCCGGATGAAGGAAAAGATATATGAATATTAAAGCCTAGTATCAAAGTTTTTATTGCTACTACAGGTCATATAACCTCGAGTAACAAAAAAAAAAAAAAAAAAAAAATCCAAAGGCTACACTAAAAAAATTGCTTTAAGAAAACGGTAAAACTCTGGCAACGTTTATTCCAGGATTTTTACCCATTTAAAAACGGATATATTGACGTAAAGGAGTGATATTACGGTAACTAACCCCTAAAAGAATATTAACAAAGTAAGGGAAAATTACGGTTGCCTGTATATTACTGGAATACAGTTAAGAACAGCATATATTTACGGAAAATTTGTGATTTAAATTACGGGGTTTTGTAACAGTGTATAATTTATTCAAAATTTTTAGTGAGACTTGAAGAATGTTAGAAATATACAAAATTAGGTAAAGAAATAAAAACAAAGAATAATCAAAAGGCTATGATTTATTTCAAATCTTCAGTGAGACTTAAAGAATGTTAGAGATATACGAAAACAGGTTAAGAAATTTCAAAGCAAAATAGTTAATGGTTAAGTAATATTTCTGGATATTTATAAAGAAATCAAAATTACTTGAAAAGAGAGGCGTTATTTTACTTTGGGATCATAAGTATTTGATGGGTAATAAAAAAAAGAGAGAAAAAAAATCATGTTTCATCTGTGGTTAATTCACATTCTGACCGACCGTCTGGGAAAGAAATAGTATCAAAAGGACGTCCATCAAAATAGCATTGAGAATGACTGAATGATTGCCAATTATCTGGTATCATAATTTCAATGATAATTACTGCCAATCGGTGTATTATTAACCAAGAATTAGTAATTTTTTTTTAAAAATAGCAGGTATCATAATTACTGAACATTTAAAATCCCTTGTCCCCGTAAAACCACAAGGGTTTTAACTGAAACACTTTCTTAAATTCTTAAGATATATAATAAGTGAAAATAATCAATATAAACATAAAACCCCGAAGGAGCTATGAACAATGGCGGGTGTCAGCACCCAGTATGTTTCTGGAAAGGCCGTCGGCAATAGGCCTCAATCTACCAAGTATGTGTTGAAAGGTACAGCTGTTTTCAGAAATGGCAGAATGATGTCGGCGTTCATGGGCAAGCCAGGAGTTGGACTGTCATGTGAAGGCATTACTCTAAGGTCATGTGGTATGTGTGAATGACGAAGAACGTGGCCTTTCAAAAGAGTCAGAAGTAACAGACTACCAAATGCACCACCTGTAGACCACAGTTGAAGGTCGAGTGGCTGGATTCTGCCTGGGAAAGTTTTATACTGAAGAGGACCAGCGGGCAGGGCAAACGGTTGATCTTTTGAGTACCGCCCTGCAGCTACGTCACTAGGATCAGGGGAGAATAGGTGTGCAGTTGACACCGGAAAGGAGACAGCAGTAACAGTTGATAGAACTTTAAATGCAATAAAGAAGGCTACCTCCTGAAGAGGGCCCCACTTCAGTTTTTTTGGCTGGAACTTGAGGAAGTCATAGATGGGGCTAAGAGTGATGGGAATGGCTGGCAAGAACCAATGATAATAGTTAACCATAACCAAGAAATCCTGCAGTATTTTGACCTCAAGGAAGTGGGTGAATACCTTGAAGATTGATGGGCTGACCAAGGAATACTACTTTCATGGCGCTAAAGGTATGCCTCTCATACCTGAATAAAAATTCGCTCTGCTGCAGGGGATTCAGTACGATGAATAAGTTTCATAGGTGGTCCTCCTTGGAGGTGGAGAATATTGGTATGTTACCTAGGTAAGATACATAGAATAGGAGGTCCCCTAATACGACATCCTTTAGTCGTTGGAATATGGCCCCCTATATTATAAAGGGCAAAGCAGGAGTAATTGAAAGTTTAGGTGCCGAAGGGGTTGGTGATGCCAGTCTTGGGGATATTTTCTCTGATCATGGGCACCTGATCGTACACCTTCAGGAGGTCAAGGGTCGAAAATACTATAGTGTTTCGAAAATAGGTAGTGATGATGGCGATGTTGGGGAGGATTCATCATTCTTCAAAACGATGTGCAGGGCCAACGACCATAGATATGAGGCCTTATGACAAAGGCCCATTTCTTACATTTTGGTGAATATGCATTTAGCAGATGCCAAATGTTTTGGTAACAAATGTCTGAATCTTGCTAACACTGGGGTCCCATCATCTTTCTATCGCAGTAGATGCCATACTAGTTGGAACACTGGTCGTATGCTGTAGTTCTGGGTAAAAGACATCGGGATATAATGTGAGGAAGTGTGTGTAGGCATCCGTAGGTGTGCTGATGTGGATAGCAGGTGATAAAGGTGTGACAAGTAAGTACAGGAGGTAGAAATTGGCAAGGAAATCCACAGCAAAGAAAAGCAGTGTAACATCAGCGATAATGAAATTCCTATGGTACTGAGCGCCCCCATACGACAGTATCAGCCTCTTGCAACCATAAGTGTGGTTAGCATATCCATTAGTAGTCACTAGACAGATATCAGCTGTCTTGAAAAGATTGGGTTGCACCCTTAAAAGGAAACGTGGAAGAAGGGAACGACAGGTATTGGTACCTACCAAAAAGTACACATTACATCCTGGAGCATTATTTCATGGGGATGCTACAGCTACAGGTGATGATCTAATTACAAATTTTCTGATAATTTCTTAGCAGTAGCCCCTATCTAGAGTGGAAAAGGGGTGTCAT
>NC_090725.1:313708660-313733660 GCF_036898095.1 Palaemon carinicauda | reverse complement strand
GTTTGAGAGCTGAGATGTTGAAGGAGGGGGGTGTGACTGTACTTGAATGGTTGGTGAGATTAATATGTGTTTTGTGTTATCAATGGTACCAGTAGATTAGGTTTGTGCATGAATTGTACCACTATATAAGGGTAAGGGAGATGTGCATGAGTGTTGTAATTCAAGAGGTATTACTTAGAGTTAGGCAGATATGCGAGAATTATTTAGCAAAAGGTAAGGAGGTGTATGTTGCATTTATGGATCTGGAGAGAGCGTATGATAGAGTTGATAGGGAAGCAATATGGAATGTGATGAGGTTATATGGTGTTGGTGGAAGGTTGTTTCAAGCAGTGAAAAGTTCCACAAAGGTAGTAAAGCATGTGTTACGATAGGAAATGAAGTGAGCGATTGGTTTCTGGTGAGAGTGGGGCTCAGACAGGGATGTGTGATGTCGCCACGGTTGTTCAACTTGTATGTTGATGGAGTGGTGAGAGAGGTGAATGCTTGAGTACTTGGACGAGGATTAAAACTGGTAGATGAGAATGACCATGAATGGGAGGTAAATCAGTTGTTTGCGGATGATACTGTACTGGTTGCAAACACGGAAGAGAAGCTTGGCCGATTAGTGACAGAATTTGGAAGGGTGTGTGAGAGAAGGAAGTTGAGAGTTAATGTGGGTAAGAGTAAGATTATGAGATGTACGAGAAGGGAAGGTGGTGCAAGGTTGAATATCATGTTAAATGGAGAGTTACATGAGGAGGTGGATCAGTTTAAGTACTTGGGGTTTGTTGTTGCAGCAAATGGTGGAGTGGAAGCAGATGTACATCAGAGAGTGAATGGAGGTTGCAAAGTGTTGGGGGCAGTTAAGAGAGTAGTAAAAAATAGAGGGTTGGGCATGAATGTGAAGAGAGTTCCATATGAGAAAGTGATTGTACCAACTGTGATGTATGGATCGGAGTTTTGGGGAATGAAAGTGACAGAGAGACAGAAATTGAATGTTTTTGAGATGAAGTGTCTAAGGAGTATGGCTGGTGTAACTCGATTAGATAGGGTTAGGAACGAAGTGGGGGGGGGGGGGGGGTGAGAACGGGTGTAAGAAATGAGTTAGCAGCTAGAGTGGATATGAATGTGTTGAGGTGGTTTGGCTATGTTGAGAGAATGGAAAATGGCTGTCTGCTAAAGAAAGTGATGAATGCAAGAGTTGATGGGAGAAGTACAAGAGGAAGGCCAAGGTTTGAGTGGATGGATGGAGTGAAGAAAGCTCTGGGTGATAGGAGGATAGATGTGAGAGAGGCAAGAGAGCGTGCTAGGAGTAGGAATGAATGGCGAGCGATTGTGACGCAGTTCCGGTAGGCCCTGCTGCTTCTTCCGGTGCCTTAGATGACCGCGGAGGTAGCAGCAGTAGGGGATTCAGCGTTATGAAGCTTCATCTGTGGTGGATAACAGGGGTGGGTGGGCTGTGGCACCCTAACAGTACCAGCTGAACTCGGTCGAGTCCCTTGTCAGGCTGTGAGGAACGTAGAGAGGAGAGGTCCCCTTTTATTATTTTTTTATTTTTGTTTCATTTGTTGATGTCGGCTACCCACCAAAATTGGGGGAAGTGCCTTGGTATATGGATAGGATAAATACATATATCACGGTTTTACAAACACACCCTCTTCAGTTGAATAGATAGAATACTGAGTGAAAGAAAAATCAAGAGATATAATCAATGATGAACGGAGTAAAAATAGTTTTCCGGAATTTATATTAAACCTTTTTAGCTTCATTAAAATCTCTGCGTTGACTTTGTAAAAAAGCAGGAAATTTATGACATTTTGTTTGAGATATTATTATTATTATTATTATTATTATTATTGTTATTATTATTATCACAAGCTAAGCTACAACTGTAGTTTGGAAAGCAGGATGCTATAGGCCCAATTGTTCGAATAGGGAAAATAGCCCAGTGAGGAAAGGAAGCGAAGAAATAAATAAACTACAAGATAAGTAACGAACAATCTAAATTTTTGGGGGGGAGAGTAACAATATTAAAATAAATCTTTCATATATAAACAATAAAAACTTTGAAGAAGAAGAGATATAAGTTAGAATCGTGTGCCCAATTGTACCCTCAAGCAAGAGAACTCTATCCAAAGACAGTGGAAGACCATGGCACAGAGGTTATGGCACTACCGAACACATCCTTTCAATTCTCCTTTTTATTCTGAATATCTTCATGCATACCAACCTTTACTTTTCACAGATATAGAAAGTCGCTTGCATACCTTATGCATACATATAAATACTTCTCTTACTTTAAATATTACATTATTTTTTTTACATTTTATTATAAAAAAAAACAATTACATTTTATAAATTTGCATTATATGCGTAATTATTCTATACCATAATACAGATGTGAAATTACATTGCTTTACAAAATTATACATCAAATCAATACAAATTAAGTCAAATAATAAAAATTATATAATATACAATAAATGTTATAGTACAAACGTACATTATTTATCTCTTTAGTTCATCTTAATACCATTCATTATAATTATTTACTAATAACCATAGACATTACGGCTTTGTAATTACAAATCATTGATACCAAGGTCCATTATCATACCTTTGCAGTTTATTATATATAAAAAACAATGCCAGTGATTTTATATTCAGCGATTATGTAACTACGAGAGCATCTGTCATTCCAAATGGCTCATATAACAGGAAACATTGCATATTCAAACAGAAAACAAAGCCGAGAGATAAACTTACTTTTCCAACCCTGGGGAAACAAAATCCTTTATCATTTATTACCTTCTCATAAAAAATGCAAAACTAATCTAGCTTCATCTTGACAGTTCCTAGTCGTATTTATACTCGAAGGCAAAACATTAAACGAATAATGGTAGGAAAGATCTATTTCCTTATTTTTTGGATGCAGAATGTAACAAATAGTTTAGGTAAAGCAACATTAAACTAATATCAAAAGAGAAGAAGAGCTAAGATACGGAATGAGATACTTAGGGGTACCACAGAAGTTAGAGAACTACAGATAAGATCCAAGAAAGTAGGCTGAGGTGGTACGGTCATGTCATGAGAAGATATGAACGGTATATTGGGAGGAGAGTGATGAAATGGAGGTACAGGGAAGGAAAAGGAGAGGGAGACCAAGGCGAAGGTGAATGGACTGTATCAAGGATGACCTTCAATCAAAGGGATTAACCGGTGATGAAGTGTGGGACAGAGGTAGATGGAGAACGCTGGCCAGAAACATCGACCCCACATAAAAGTGGGAAAAGATGAAGACAAAGAAGACGAAATGAAATTATTTATTTCCTGATTTTGTAAGCAGAATGTAACAAATACTTTAGGCAAAATCACATTAAAAGGATAATAGAAGGAATGATTTATTTCATGATTTTTTTGATGCAGAATGTAACAAATACTTTAGGCAAAACAACATTATATATTTTATATTTACTTTACTTCCAATGGTCTCGGCTAAATTAGTGAAAGTAGTATTACAAGCACAAGACGTAGCTCGTTATAAATTGATATATTCGGAAGAAAATATTAAGAGACGGGATTAATATACAATGTTGCTATGGGTATTGATTCTCCCATTCAAAAAGATAATTCCTACTACATTCATGATATATGTTTAGATTACATACATATATTGATATTATTATTAGTAGTAGCTATGCTACAAACCTAGTTGAAAAAACAGGATACTTTAGCCCATGGGCTCCAACAGGAAAAAATAGACCAGTGAGGAAAGGAAATAAGGCAATAAATAAGCTACACGAGAAGTAATGAACAATCAAAATGAAATAATTTAAGGACAGTATCACCATTAAAATAGATCTTTTATATATAAAAACTTAAAAAAAACAAGAGGAAGAGAAATAAAACAAAATAGTGTGCCCGAGCAAGACCATGGTACAGAGGCTATGGCACTACCCAAGACTAGATAACAATGGTTTGATTTTAGAGTGTCCGGCTCCTATAAGAGCTGCTTACCATAATGGAAGACCATGGTACAGAGGCTATGGCACTACCCAAGACTAGAGAACAATGGTTTGATTTTGGGTGTGTCCTTCTCCTATAAGAGCTGCTTACCATAATGGAAGACCATGGTACAGAGGCTATGGCAATACCCAAGACTAGAGAACAATGGTTTGATTTTTAAGTGTCCTTCTCCTATAAGAGCTGCTTACTATAATGGAAGACCATGTCACAGAGGCTATGGCACTACCCTAGACTTAGAGAACAATGGTTTGATTTTTGAGTGTCCTTCTCTTAGAAGAGCTGCTTACTATAAAGGAAGACCATGGTACAGAGGCTATGGCACTACCCTAGACTTAGAGAACAATGATTTGATTTTGGAGTGTCCTTCTCTTAGAAGAGCTGCTTACTATAGAGGAAGACCATGGTACAGAGGCTATGGCACTACCCTAGACTTAGAGAACAATGGTTTGATTTTGGAGTGTCCTTCTCTTAGAAGAGCTGCTTACTATAAAGGAAGACCATGGTACAGAGGCTATGGCACTACCCTAGACTTAGAGAATAATGGTTTGATTTTGGAGTGTCCTTCTCTTAGAAGAGCTGCTTACCATAATGGAAGACCATGGCACAGAGGTTATGGCACTACCTAAGACTAGAGAACAATTGTTTTATTTTGGAGTGCCCTTCTCTTAGAAGAGCTGCTTACTATAATGGAAGACCATGGCACAGAGGTTATGGCACTACCCAAGACTAGAGAACAATGCTTATATTTTGGAGTGTCCTTCTCTTAGAAGAGCTGCTTACCATAACAATTAGACCATTAGACGCATTCATGACCCATACAATGAGATGTCATATCATAAAAGCACTGATTCATGGAATTTAGGAATAGATCTTTATATACCCAGTAACACCCATTTAATTTTAACAGAAATTCACTCTGAAATCACTTCAAAGTGATACATTTCAGTGACTTTACTCCAGGCATATTAATTGAAGGTTTCTGGTTGGATAATTGAATCTGTTGCCAGGATATTACGAAAAAGGGGAGACGTGGATTATAAATCCAATCTCAGCATCCCAATAAGTTCTGACTTCCATCTATCTTCCGTTGAAGCTAAACTCGGTGTTGAGGGAAACTGGAAATTCTACTTTGATACAACTATTTCTTCTATAATAAATCTCTCTGAAGTAGACTTCATAACTCTTTCATGGAATTATGTATTGGCGTTTCATTACAAACGAGACACAGAAATGTAAGTTTTATTATTATTATTATTATTATTATTATTATTATTATTATTATTATTATTATTATTATTATTAATAATAATAATAATAATAATAATAATAATAATAATAATAATAACATCATATACAGTGTATATATATATATATATATATATATATATATATATATATATATATATATATATATATATATATATATATATATATATATATATACATACATACATACATATATATATATATATATATATATATATATATATATATATATATATATATATATATATATATATATACATACACTGTATATGATATTATTATTGTTAATAATAATAATAATAATAATAATAATAATAAATGCAGCCATTTCTAGTCCACTGCAGTACAAAGGCATCAGACATCCGCAGAAACAAACGTCGAATGCCTAAATATACCATTACTTCTCTTAACATTGCAATCCCCAAAATTTCAAGTAAACTAAGTGTTCTACAACATGTTCCCAAAAGAATTACGAAGATTATCCGAATTCCTGAAAAGACGATGGATTGAGAAGGTAAGAAAATTGTTCGAATGTGTAATTGTTCGAATTTACAATTGATCGAATTACAAGATATTCGAATTTAAAATTTTCCGATATTAATATTTTTCGAATCCATGAGTTACAGCGACTTGTTGAGTAAGAGTATGAATTTATTACTTTTGCGGTTTATAAGCGAATGAGTAGTTGTTATATGAGAAACAACTCAATCCCATTGTTTGTTATTTAGATACATTTATGAAAAAAATTAACCCCAAACAAATCCTGCTTCTGAAAGTAAACATTAATAATCGAATGAGTAGTTAAATGAGAAACAACTGAATTGGATCGTTTTTTCTTCAATACATTTATAAAATAGAATACAAATGAAAATGAACCGTAAACAAATTCTTCTGTGGAAAATAAACAACATTAAGATTCTCATTGTTGTTTTGGACGCTTTCCTATTTAGTACACTATGATATTGACGTAGAGTTTTCAATGAAAATTCGAATGTTATTAGCGCTGGCATTTATCCTAGAAGATAGGGTTATTGAAACTTTTTTTTAAAATCTAGCAGAACAGGAGTTATCTTCACCCAAATTATGCATTTGTTATTTTCAAGTTTTTATACTTTATATATGGAAGATTTATTTTAATTATGTTATTGTACTTAAACTTCACTAGTAGTTTTTCCTTATTTCCCTTCCTCACTGGGAAATTTTCCCCGTTGGAGCCCATGGGCTTATAGCATCCTGCTTTTCAAACTAGGGATGTAGCTTGGCATTTAATAATAATAATAATAATAATAATAATAATAATAATAATCCTATTCTCCTTTATGGTTAAGTAAAGTAGGAAATGGATTCGAACAACATGAACACCACCAAAATAAAAATACAATCGGTAATTGGTGTTGTTAAAAAACATCTTGAATTGATAATAAAAAGTAAAAAAAATGATTAAACGAAGTTCAGATAATATAAAAAACTAGGATTAATTTAGACATATATCGGTACATATAGGTGAAGAATTTTTCTTCACTCTTCTTCCTTTCGTATTTAGCCTCTCCCCTAATACTGTAGTTTCTCCTTAAACGTTCTCTCCTACATTAGGTTTTCTTTACCGAAACATCCGGAGCACTATTTTAAACTAAATAAAATTGTTGACAAGCCATGTTCCTTGATGGTTTTGTAAAGCATGCTATGGATTCGAACAACATGAATTTCGAAAAATTGCTCATTCGAATATTTTGTAATTCGGTCAATTGTAAATTCGAACAAATATACATTCGAACCACTGTTTTTTGAATAATTGGGTTTCGAAAAAAAGTTCTTCAAATAATTGTCTTTCTAATAATTGTTTTTCGAAAAATCGTCCGCACACGATTCAAATGCAGAATGACACTCATTTTCTAATATTGCTCAAAAATAAATTCTGGTGACTTTTGGCACAATCTTTCATTCAGGTTTTTAATATAATATGAATTACCATGGAATTCTCAGCATGCATTTGGTTATAAAGCAAGATTTTGCAGCAACGTTTTATTGACAAAACAGATTTTCCCCTTTTAGTCTAGGAGCTATACGTATGATTTTCGTTCATCTTTAGGCTATATGATAGAATTTGAATTTTTTTACTGTTCACCTCAAGTAATGCCCTTTTCAATCAGGATATACCAACTATTAACAGCATCCGCTGACTTCTTACTTCTCGTTTGTAGCAATAAGAAATAATTTGATACAAACATTTAGAATAACTTAGCATATGGAAATCTCTCTGCCAAATTGTTGAATGCTCTCTCTCTCTCTCTCTCTCTCTCTCTCTCTCTCTCTCTCTCTCTCTCTCTCTCTCTCTCTCTCTCTCTCTCTGTTTAGGTGTTCCATGTTGTAACGGAAGGGAAATTACTCCTTTTGCAGATGATTTTTTTCAGAGCTAATTCCTATTTCAAAACTCAAACTTGAAACAAATGTTTTTAGGATGAACAGGCTGACATATGTCTCTTTTTACAGTTTATATATGAAATATCTGTTTTGATGTTGTTATTGTTTTTAAAATATTCTATTTTATTTGTTCATTATTTCCTATATCGTATATTTATTTTCTTATTTCCTTTCCTCACAGAGCTAGTTTTCCTTGTTGGAATCCTTGAGCTTATAGCATCTTGCTTTTCCAACTATGGTTGTAGCTTAGTCAGTAATGATAATAATAAAAAGTACAATAAAAATCAAATTTTATGCAGAAAGAAAATGTGAACGCATTTCTGATATAGAATGAGACAAGTTAACCTATATCCGTATTATAAAATAAAAATAAAAAAGAGACTATATCAACGGAGAATAAATCAATAAAACAATAAAGTGTGAAATAAAACAGGCTGATGATACATTCTCTCTTTCTACATCATACACACTCATTCATCATACTATATTGACCGGAGTCAAGTCCCTATGACGATGTATATATGGTAAATGAAAAATGTGCTAGTCTTCTTCATAAAAGACATATGAGTCAAGAGGACCATAGCCTTGATGTGTGGTAAATGAACCATATGTTAGTCTTCTTCATACCAGATATATGAGCCAAGAGGACCATAGCCTTGATGTGTGGTAAATGAAAAATGTGCTAGTCTTCCTCATACCAGATATATGAGTCAAGAGGACCATAGCCTTGATGTGTGGTAAATGCAAAATGTGCTTGTCTTTTTCATACTAGATATATGAGTCAAGAGGACTATAGCCTTGATGTGTGGTAAATGAAAAATGTGCTAGTCTTCATCATAAAAGATATATGAGTCAAGAAGACCATAGCCTTGATGTGTGGTAAATTAAAAATATGCTAGTCTTCCTCATAAAATATATATGAGTCAAGAGCACCATAGCCTTGATGTGTGATAAATGAAAAATTTGCTGGTCTTCCTCTTAAAAGATATATGAGTCAAAAGGACCATAGCCTTGATGTGTGGTAAATGAAAAAGGTGCTAGTCTTCCTCATAATATATATATATGAGTCAAGAGGACCATAGCCTTGATGTGTGGTAAATAAAAAATGTGCTAGTCTTCTTCATACCAGATATATGAGTCAAGAGGACCATAGCCTTGATGTGTGGTAAATGAAAAATGTGCTAGTCTTCCTCATACAAGATATATGAGTCAAGAGGACCATAGCCTTGATGTGTGGTAAATGAAAAATGTGCTTGTCTTCTTCATACCAGATATATGAGTCAAGAGGACCATAGCCTTGATGTGTGGTAAATGAAAAATGTGCTAGTCTTCTTCATAAAAGATATATGAGTCAAGAGGACCAGAGCCTTGATGTGTGGTAAATGAACAATGTGCTAGTCTTCTTCATAAAAGATATATGAGTCTAGAGGAACATAGCCTTGATGTGTGGTAAATGAAAAATGTGCTAGTCTTCCTCATACCAGATATATGAGTCAAGAAGACCATAGCCTTATGTGAGGTAAATGGAAAATGTGCTTGTCTTCTTCATACCAGATATATGAGTCAAGAGGACTATAGCCTTGATGTGTGATAAATGAAAAATGTGCTAGTCTTCCTCATACCAGATATATGAGTCAAGAGGACCATAGCCTTGATGTGTGGTAAATGGAAAATGTGCTTGTCTTCTTCATACCAGATATATGAGTCAAGAGGACTATAGCCTTGATGTGTGATAAATGAAAAATGTGCTAGTCTTCTTCATAAAAGATATATGAGTCAAGAGGACCATAGCCTTGATGTGTGGTAAATGAAAATGTGCTAGTCTTCTTCATACCAGATATATGAGTCAAGAGGACCATAGCCTTGATGTGTGGTAAATGAAAAATGTGCTAATCTTCCTCATACCAAATATATGAGTCAAGAGGACCATAGCCTTGATGTGTGGTAAATGGAAAATGTGCTAGTCTTCTTCATACCAGATATATGAGTCAAGAGGACCATAGCCTTGATGCGTGGTAAATGAAAATGTGCTAGTCTTCTTCATACCAGATATATGAGTCAAGAGGACTATAGCCTTGATGTGTGATAAATGAAAAATATGCTAGTCTTCCTCATACCAGATATATGAGTCAAGAGGACCATAGCCTTGATGTGTGGTAAATGAAAAATGTGCTAGTCTTCTTCATACCAGATATATGAGTCAAGAGGACCATAGCCTTGATGTGTGGTAAATGAAAAATGTGCTAGTCTTCTTCATAAAAGATATATGAGTCAAGAGGACCATAGCCTTGATGTGTGGTAAATGAAAATGTGCTAGTCTTCTTCATACCAGATATATGAGTCAAGAGGACCATAGCCTTGATGTGTGGTAAATGAAAAATGTGCTAGTCTTCTTCATACCAGATATATGAGTCAAGAGGACCATAGCCTTGATGTGTGGTAAATGAAAATGTAGTCTTTTTCATAAAAGATATATGAGTCAAGAAGGACCATAGCCTTGATGTGTGGTAAATGAAAAATGTGCTAGTCTTCTTCATACCAGATATATGAGTCAAAAGGACCAATAGCCTTGATGTGTGGTAAATGAAAATGTGCTAGTCTTCTTCATACCAGATATATGAGTCAAGAGGACTATAGCCTTGATGTGTGATAAATGAAAAATGTGCTAGTCTTCCTCATACCAGATATATGAGTCAAGAGGACCATAGCCTTGATGTGTGGTAAATGGAAAATGTGCTAGTCTTCTTCATACCAGATATATGAGTCAAGAGGACCATAGCCTTGATGTGTGATAAATGAAAAATGTGCTAGTCTTCTTCATAAAAGATATATGAGTCAAGAGGACCATAGCCTTGATGTGTGGTAAATGAAAATGTGCTAGTCTTCTTCATACCAGATATATGAGTCAAGAGGACCATAGCCTTGATGTGTGGTAAATGAAAAATGTGCTTGTCTTCTTCATACCAGATATATGAGTCAAGAGGACTATAGCCTTGATGTGTGGTAAATGAAAATGTGCTAGTCTTCTTCATACCAGATATATGAGTCAAAAGGACCATAGCCTTGATGTGTGGTAAATGAAAAATGTGCTAGTCTTCCTCATAAAATATATGAGTCAAGAGGACCATAGCCTTGATGTGTGGTAAATGAAAAATGTGCTAGTCTTCCTCATAAAGATATATGAGTCAAGAGGACTAGCCTTGATGTGTGGTAAATGAAAAATGTGCTAGTCTTCTTCATACCAGATATATGAGTCAAGAGGACCATAGCCTTGATGTGTGGTAAATGAAAAATGTGCTAGTCTTCCTCATAAAAGATATATGAGTCAAGAGGACCCTAGCCTTGATGTGTGGTAAATGAAAAATGTGCTAGTCTTCTTCATACCAGATATATGAGTCAAGAAGGACCATGCCTTGATGTGTGGTAAATGAAAAATGTGCTAGTCTTCTTCATAAAATATATATGAGTCAAGAGGACCGTAGCCTTGATGTGTGGTAAATGAAAAATGTGCTAGTCTTCTTCATACCAGATATATGAGTCAAGAGGACCATAGCCTTGATGTGTGGTAAATGAAAAATGTGCTAGTCTTCTTCATACCAGATATATGAGTCAAGAGGACCATAGCCTTGATGTGTGGTAAATGAAAAATGTGCTAGTCTTCCTCATACCAGATATATGAGTCAAGAGGACCATAGCCTTGATGTGTGGTAAATGAAAATGTGCTAGTCTTCTTCATAAAAGATATATGAGTCAAGAGGACCATAGCCTTGATGTGTGGTAAATGAAAAATGTGCTAGTCTTCCTCATAAAATATATATGAGTCAAGAACCCATAGCCTTGATGTGTGATAAATGAAAAATGTGCTAGTCTTCCTCATAAAAGATATATGAGTCAAGAAGGACCATAGCCTTGATGTGTGGTAAATGAAAAATGTGCTAGTCTTCTTCATACCAGATATATGAGTCAAGAGGACCATAGCCTTGATGTGTGGTAAATGAAAAATGTGCTAGTCTTCCTCATACCAGATATATGAGTCAAGAGGACCATAGCCTTGATGTGTGGTAAATGAAAAATGTGCTAGTCTTCTTCATACCAGATATATGAGTCAAGAGGACCATAGCCTTGATGTGTGGTAAATGAAAAATGTGCTAGTCTTCTTCATAAGATATATGAGTCAAGAGGACCATAGCCTTGATGTGTGGTAAATGAAAATGTGCTAGTCTTCTTCATACCAGATATATGAGTCAAGAGGACCATAGCCTTGATGTGTGGTAAATGAAAAATGTGCTAGTCTTCTTCATACCAGATATATGAGTCAAGAGGACCATAGCCTTGATGTGTGGTAAATGAAAAAGTGCTAGTCTTCTTCATACCAGATATATGAGTCAAGAGGACCATAGCCTTGATGTGTGGTAAATGAAAAATGTGCTAGTCTTCTTCATACCAGATATATGAGTCAAGAGGACCATAGCCTTGATGTGTGGTAAATGAAAAATGTGCTAGTCTTCTTCATAAATATATGAGTCAAGAGGACCATAGCCTTGATGTGTGGTAAATGAAAAATGTGCTAGTCTTCTTCATACCAATATATGAGTCAAGAGGACCATAGCCTTGATGTGTGGTAAATGAAAAATGTGCTAGTCTTCTTCATACCAGATATATGAGTCAAGAGGACCATAGCCTTGATGTGTGGTAAATGAAAAATGTGCTTGTCTTCTTCATACCAGATATATGAGTCAAGAGGACTATAGCCTTGATGTGTGGTAAATGAAAAATGTGCTAGTCTTCTTCATACCAGATATATGAGTCAAGAGGACCATAGCCTTGATGTGTGGTAAATGAAAAATGTGCTAGTCTTCCTCATAAAATATATGAGTCAAGAGGACCATAGCCTTGATGTGTGGTAAATGAAAAATGTGCTAGTCTTCTTCATACCAGATATATGAGTCAAGAGGACATAGCCTTGATGTGTGGTAAATGAAAAATGTGCTAGTCTTCTTCATACCAGATATATGAGTCAAGAGGACCATAGCCTTGATGTGTGGTAAATGAAAAATGTGCTAGTCTTCCTCATAAAAGATATATGAGTCAAGAAGACCCTAGCCTTGATGTGTGGTAAATGAAAAATGTGCTAGTCTTCTTCATACCAGATATATGAGTCAAAAGGACCATGGCCTTGATGTGTGGTAAATGAAAAATGTGCTAGTCTTCTTCATAAAATATATATGAGTCAAGAGGACCGTAGCCCAGATGTGTGGTAAATGAAAAATGTGCTAGTCTTCTTCATACCAGATATATGAGTCAAGAGGACCATAGCCTTGATGTGTGGTAAATGAAAAATGTGCTAGTCTTCTTCATTCCAGATATATGAGTCAAGAGGACCATAGCCTTGATGTGTGGTAAATGAAAAATGTGCTAGTCTTCCTCATACCAGATATATGAGTCAAGAGGACCATAGCCTTGATGTGTGGTAAATGAAAATGTGCTAGTCTTCTTCATACCAGATATATGAGTCAAGAGGACCATAGCCTTGATGTGTGGTAAATGAAAAATGTGCTAGTCTTCTTCATACCAGATATATGAGTCAAGAGGACCATAGCCTTGATGTGTGGTAAATGAAAAATGTGCTAGTCTTCTTCATACCAGATATATGAGTCAAGAAGGACCATAGCCTTGATGTGTGGTAAATGAAAAATGTGCTAGTCTTCTTCATACCAGATATATGAGTCAAGAGGACCATAGCCTTGATGTGTGGTAAATGAAAAATGTGCTAGTCTTCTTCATACCAGATATATGAGTCAAGAGGACCATAGCCTTGATGTGTGGTAAATGAAAAATGTGCTAGTCTTCCTCATACCAGATATATGAGTCAAGAGGACCATAGCCTTGATGTGTGGTAAATGAAAAATGTGCTAGTCTTCTTCATACCAGATATATGAGTCAAGAGGACTATAGCCTTGATGTGTGGTAAATGAAAAATGTGCTAGTCTTCTTCATACCAGATATATGAGTCAAGAGGACCATAGCCTTGATGTGTGGTAAATGAAAAATGTGCTAGTCTTCTTCATACCAGATATATGAGTCAAGAGGACCATAGCCTTGATGTGTGGTAAATGAAAAATGTGCTAGTCTTCTTCATACCAGATATATGAGTCAAGAGGACCATAGCCTTGATGTGTGGTAAATGAAAATGTGCTAGTCTTCTTCATACCAGATATATGAGTCAAGAGGACCATAGCCTTGATGTGTGGTAAATGAAAAATGTGCTAGTCTTCCTCATAAAATATATATGAGTCAAGAGGACCATAGCCTTGATGTGTGGTAAATGAAAAATGTGCTAGTCTTCTTCATAAAAGATATATGAGTCAAGAGGACTATGCCTTGATGTGTGGTAAATGAAAAATGTGCTAGTCTTCTTCATACCAGATATATGAGTCAAGAGGACCATAGCCTTGATGTGTGGTAAATGAAAAATGTGCTAGTCTTCCTCATAAAAGATATATGAGTCAAGAAGACCCTAGCCTTGATGTGTGGTAAATGAAAAATGTGCTAGTCTTCTTCATACCAGATATATGAGTCAAGAGGACCATGGCCTTGATGTGTGGTAAATGAAAAATGTGCTAGTCTTCTTCATAAAATATATATGAGTCAAGAGGACCATAGCCCAGATGTGTGGTAAATGAAAAATGTGCTAGTCTTCTTCATACCAGATATATGAGTCAAGAGGACCATAGCCTTGATGTGTGGTAAATGAAAAATGTGCTAGTCTTCTTCATTCCAGATATATGAGTCAAGAGGACCATAGCCTTGATGTGTGGTAAATGAAAAATGTGCTAGTCTTCCTCATACCAGATATATGAGTCAAGAGGACCATAGCCTTGATGTGTGGTAAATGAAAAATGTGCTAGTCTTCTTCATACCAGATATATGAGTCAAGAGGACCATAGCCTTGATGTGTGGTAAATGAAAAATGTGCTAGTCTTCTTCATACCAGATATATGAGTCAAGAGGACCCATAGCCTTGATGTGTGGTAAATGAAAAATGTGCTAGTCTTCCTCATACCAAAGATATATGAGTCAAGAAGGACCATAGCCTTGATGTGTGGTAAATGAAAAATGTGCTAGTCTTCTTCATACCAGATATATGAGTCAAGAGGACCATAGCCTTGATGTGTGGTAAATGAAAAATGTGCTAGTCTTCTTCATACCAGATATATGAGTCAAGAGGACCATAGCCTTGATGTGTGGTAAATGAAAAATGTGCTAGTCTTCTTCATACCAGATATATGAGTCAAGAGGACCATAGCCTTGATGTGTGGTAAATGAAAAATGTGCTAGTCTTCTTCATAAGATATATGAGTCAAGAGGACCATAGCCTTGATGTGTGGTAAATGAAAATGTGCTAGTCTTCTTCATACCAGATATATGAGTCAAGAGGACCATAGCCTTGATGTGTGGTAAATGAAAAATGTGCTAGTCTTCCTCATACCAGATATATGAGTCAAGAGGACCATAGCCTTGATGTGTGGTAAATGAAAAATGTGCTAGTCTTCTTCATACCAGATATATGAGTCAAGAGGACCATAGCCTTGATGTGTGGTAAATGAAAAATGTGCTAGTCTTCTTCATACCAGATATATGAGTCAAGAGGACCATAGCCTTGATGTGTGGTAAATGAAAAATGTGCTAGTCTTCCTCATAAGATATATGAGTCAAGAAGACCCTAGCCTTGATGTGTGGTAAATGAAAAATGTGCTAGTCTTCTTCATACCAGATATATGAGTCAAGAGGACCATAGCCTTGATGTGTGGTAAATGAAAAATGTGCTAGTCTTCTTCATAAAATATATATGAGTCAAGAGGACCGTAGCCCAGATGTGTGGTAAATGAAAAATGTGCTAGTCTTCTTCATACCAGATATATGAGTCAAGAGGACCATAGCCTTGATGTGTGGTAAATGAAAAATGTGCTAGTCTTCTTCATTCCAGATATATGAGTCAAGAGGACCATAGCCTTGATGTGTGGTAAATGAAAAATGTGCTAGTCATCCTCATACCAGATATATGAGTCAAGAGGACCATAGCCTTTATGTGTGGTAAATGGAAAATGTGCTAGTCTTCTTCATAAAAGATATATGAGTCAAGAGGACCATAGCCTTGATGTGTGGTAAATGAAAAATGTGCTAGTCTTCTTCATACCAGATATATGAGTCAAGAGGACCATAGCCTTGATGTGTGGTAAATGAAAAATGTGCTAGTCTTCCTCATAAAAGATATATGAGTCAAGAAGGACCATAGCCTTGATGTGTGGTAAATGAAAAATGTGCTAGTCTTCTTCATACCAGATATATGAGTCAAGAGGACCATAGCCTTGATGTGTGGTAAATGAAAAATGTGCTAGTCTTCTTCATACCAGATATATGAGTCAAGAGGACCATAGCCTTGATGTGTGGTAAATGAAAAATGTGCTAGTCTTCTTCATACCAGATATATGAGTCAAGAGGACCATAGCCTTGATGTGTGGTAAATGAAAAATGTGCTAGTCTTCTTCATAAAAGATATATGAGTCAAGAGGACCATAGCCTTGATGTGTGGTAAATGAAAAATGTGCTAGTCTTCTTCATACCAGATATATGAGTCAAGAGGACCATAGCCTTGATGTGTGGTAAATGAAAAATGTGCTAGTCTTCCTCATACCAGATATATGAGTCAAGAGGACCATAGCCTTGATGTGTGGTAAATGAAAAATGTGCTAGTCTTCTTCATACCAGATATATGAGTCAAGAGGACCATAGCCTTGATGTGTGGTAAATGAAAAATGTGCTAGTCTTCTTCATACCAGATATATGAGTCAAAAGGACCATAGCCTTGATGTGTGGTAAATGAAAAATGTGCTAGTCTTCCTCATAAATATATATGAGTCAAGAGGACCATAGCCTTGATGTGTGGTAAATGAAAAATGTGCTAGTCTTCTTCATACCAGATATATGAGTCAAGAGGACCATAGCCTTGATGTGTGGTAAATGAAAAATGTGCTAGTCTTCTTCATACCAGATATATGAGTCAAGAGGACCATAGCCTTGATGTGTGGTAAATGAAAAATGTGCTAGTCTTCTTCATACCAGATATATGAGTCAAGAGGACCATAGCCTTGATGTGTGGTAAATGAAAAATGTGCTAGTCTTCTTCATACCAGATATATGAGTCAAGAGGACCATAGCCTTGATGTGTGGTAAATGAAAAATGTGCTAGTCTTCTTCATACCAGATATATGAGTCAAGAGGACCATAGCCTTGATGTGTGGTAAATGAAAAATGTGCTAGTCTTCTTCATAAAAGATATATGAGTCAAGAGGACCATAGCCTTGATGTGTGGTAAATGAAAAATGTGCTAGTCTTCTTCATACCAGATATATGAGTCAAGAGGACCATAGCCTTGATGTGTGGTAAATGAAAAATGTGCTAGTCTTCCTCATACCAGATATATGAGTCAAGAGGACCATAGCCTTGATGTGTGGTAAATGAAAAATGTGCTAGTCTTCTTCATACCAGATATATGAGTCAAGAGGACCATAGCCTTGATGTGTGGTAAATGAAAATGTGCTAGTCTTCTTCATACCAGATATATGAGTCAAGAGGACCATAGCCTTGATGTGTGATAAATGAAAAATGTGCTAGTCTTCCTCATACCAGATATATGAGTCAAGAGGACCATAGCCTTGATGTGTGGTAAATGAAAAATGTGCTAGTCTTCTTCATACCAGATATATGAGTCAAGAGGACCATAGCCTTGATGTGTGGTAAATGAAAAATGTGCTAGTCTTCTTCATACCAGATATATGAGTCAAGAGGACCATAGCCTTGATGTGTGGTAAATGAAAAATGTGCTAGTCTTCTTCATACCAGATATATGAGTCAAGAGGACCATAGCCTTGATGTGTGGTAAATGAAAAATGTGCTAGTCTTCTTCATACCAGATATATGAGTCAAGAGGACCATAGCCTTGATGTGTGGTAAATGAAAATGTGCTAGTCTTCTTCATACCAGATATATGAGTCAAGAAGGACCATAGCCTTGATGTGTGGTAAATGAAAAATGTGCTAGTCTTCCTCATAAAATATATATGAGTCAAGAGGACCATAGCCTTGATGTGTGGTAAATGAAAAATGTGCTAGTCTTCTTCATACCAGATATATGAGTCAAGAGGACCATAGCCTTGATGTGTGGTAAATGAAAAATGTGCTAGTCTTCTTCATACCAGATATATGAGTCAAGAGGACCATAGCCTTGATGTGTGGTAAATGAAAAATGTGCTAGTCTTCCTCATAAGATATATGAGTCAAGAGGACCATAGCCTTGATGTGTGGTAAATGAAAAATGTGCTAGTCTTCTTCATACCAGATATATGAGTCAAGAGGACCATGCCTTGATGTGTGGTAAATGAAAAATGTGCTAGTCTTCTTCATACCAGATATATGAGTCAAGAGGACCATAGCCTTGATGTGTGGTAAATGAAAAATGTGCTAGTCTTCTTCATACCAGATATATGAGTCAAGAGGACCATAGCCTTGATGTGTGGTAAATGAAAAATGTGCTAGTCTTCTTCATACCAGATATATGAGTCAAGAGGACCATAGCCTTGATGTGTGGTAAATGAAAAATGTGCTAGTCTTCCTCATACCAGATATATGAGTCAAGAGGACCATAGCCTTGATGTGTGGTAAATGAAAAATGTGCTAGTCTTCTTCATACCAGATATATGAGTCAAGAGGACCATAGCCTTGATGTGTGGTAAATGAAAAATGTGCTAGTCTTCTTCATACCAGATATATGAGTCAAGAGGACCATAGCCTTGATGTGTGGTAAATGAAAAATGTGCTAGTCTTCTTCATACCAGATATATGAGTCAAGAGGACCATAGCCTTGATGTGTGGTAAATGAAAAATGTGCTAGTCTTCTTCATACCAGATATATGAGTCAAGAGGACCATAGCCTTGATGTGTGGTAAATGAAAAATGTGCTAGTCTTCTTCATACCAGATATATGAGTCAAGAGGACCATAGCCTTGATGTGTGGTAAATGAAAAATGTGCTAGTCTTCTTCATACCAGATATATGAGTCAAGAGGACCATAGCCTTGATGTGTGGTAAATGAAAAATGTGCTAGTCTTCTTCATACCAGATATATGAGTCAAGAGGACCATAGCCTTGATGTGTGGTAAATGAAAAATGTGCTAGTCTTCTTCATACCAGATATATGAGTCAAGAGGACCATAGCCTTGATGTGTGGTAAATGAAAAATGTGCTAGTCTTCTTCATACCAGATATATGAGTCAAGAGGACCATAGCCTTGATGTGTGGTAAATGAAAAATGTGCTAGTCTTCTTCATACCAGATATATGAGTCAAGAGGACCATAGCCTTGATGTGTGGTAAATGAAAAATGTGCTAGTCTTCTTCATACCAGATATATGAGTCAAGAAGGACCATAGCCTTGATGTGTGGTAAATGAAAAATGTGCTAGTCTTCTTCATACCAATATATATGAGTCAAGAGGACCATAGCCTTGATGTGTGGTAAATGAAAAATGTGCTAGTCTTCCTCATAAAAGATATATGAGTCAAGAGGACTATTGCCTTGATGTGTGGTAAATGAAAAATGTGCTAGTCTTCTTCATACCAGATATATGAGTCAAGAGGACCATAGCCTTGATGTGTGGTAAATGAAAAATGTGCTAGTCTTCCTCATAAAAGATATATGAGTCAAGAAGACCCTAGCCTTGATGTGTGGTAAATGAAAAATGTGCTAGTCTTCTTCATACCAGATATATGAGTCAAGAGGACCATGGCCTTGATGTGTGGTAAATGAAAAATGTGCTAGTCTTCTTCATAAAATATATATGAGTCAAGAGGACCGTAGCCCAGATGTGTGGTAAATGAAAAATGTGCTAGTCTTCTTCATACCAGATATATGAGTCAAGAGGACCATAGCCTTGATGTGTGGTAAATGAAAAATGTGCTAGTCTTCTTCATTCCAGATATATGAGTCAAGAGGACCATAGCCTTGATGTGTGGTAAATGAAAAATGTGCTAGTCATCCTCATACCAGATATATGAGTCAAGAGGACTAGCCTTGATGTGTGGTAAATGAAAAATGTGCTAGTCTTCCTCATAAATATATATGAGTCAAGAAGACCATAGCCTTGATGTGTGGTAAATGAAAAATGTGCTAGTCTTCCTCATAAAAGATATATGAGTCAAGAGGACTATTGCCTTGATGTGTGGTAAATGAAAAATGTGCTAGTCTTCTTCATACCAGATATATGAGTCAAGAGGACCATAGCCTTGATGTGTGGTAAATGAAAAATGTGCTAGTCTTCCTCATAAAAGATATATGAGTCAAGAGGACCATAGCCTTGATGTGTGGTAAATGAAAAATGTGCTAGTCTTCTTCATTCCAGATATATGAGTCAAGAGGACATAGCCTTGATGTGTGGTAAATGAAAAATGTGCTAGTCATCCTCATACCAGATATATGAGTCAAGAGGACCATAGCCTTTATGTGTGGTAATTGGAAAATGTGCTAGTCTTCTTCATAAAAGATATATGAGTCAAGAGGACCATAGCCTTGATGTGTGATAAATGAAAAATGTGCTTATTCTTCCTCATAAAATATATGAGTCAAGAACACATAGCCTTGATGTGTGATAAATGAAAAATGTGCTAGTCTTCCTCATAAAAGATATATGAGTCAAAAGGACCATAGCCTTGATGTGTGGTAAATGAAAAATGTGCTAGTCTTCTTCATACCAGATATATGAGTCAAGAGGACCAGAGCCTTGATGTATGGTAAATGAAAAAGGCGCTAGTCTTCCTCATACCAGATATATGAGTCAAGAGGACCATAGCCTCGATGTGTGGTAAATGAAAAATGTGCTTGTCTTCTTCATACCAGATATATGAGTCAAGAGGACCATAGCCTTGATGTGTGGTAAATGAAAAATGTGCTAGTCTTCTTCATAAAAGATATATGAGTCAAGAGGACCATAGCCTTGATGTGTGGTAAATGAACAATGTGCTAGTCTTCTTCATACCAGATATATGAGTCAAGAGGACCATAGCCTTGATGTGTGGTAAATGAAAAATGTGCTAGTCTTCCTCATACCAGATATATGAGTCAAGAGGACCATAGCCTTGATGTGTGATAAATGAAAAAGTGCTAGTCTTCTTCATACCAGATATATGAGTCATGAGGACCATAGCCTTGATGTGTGGTAAATGAAAAATGTGCTAGTCTTCTTCATACCAGATATATGAGTCAAAAGGACCATAGCCTTGATGTGTGGTAAATGAAAAAGGGTCTAGTCTTCCTCATAAAAATATATGAGTCAAGAGGACCATAGCCTTGATGTGTGGTAAATTAAAAATGTGCTAGTATTCTTCATACCATATATATGAGTCAAGAGGACCAGAGCCTTGATAAATGAAAAATTGCCAGTCTTCCTCATACCAGATATATGAGTCAGAGGACCATAGCCTTGATGTGTGATAAATGAAAAATGTGCTTGTCTTCTTCATACCAGATATATGAATCAAGAGGACCCAGAGCCTTGAAGTGTGGTAAATGAAAAATGTGCTAGTCTTCTTCATAAAAGATATATGAGTCAAGAGGACCATAGCCTTGATGTGTGGTAAATGAACAATGTGCTAGTCTTCTTCATACCAAATATATGAGTCAAGAGGACCATAGCCTTGATGTGTGGTAAATGAAAAAGTGCTAGTCTTCCTCATACCAGATATATGAGTCAAGAGGATCATAGCCTTGATGTGTGGTAAATGGAAAATGTGCTAGTCTTCTTCATACCAGATATATGAGTCAAGAGGACTATGCCTTGATGTGTGGTAAATGAAAAATGTGCTAGTCTTCTTCATACCAGATATATGAGTCAAGAGGACCATAGCCTTGATGTGTGGTAAATGAAAAATGTGCTAGTCTTCCTCATAAAAGATATATGAGTCAAGAAGACCCTAGCCTTGATGTGTGGTAAATGAAAAATGTGCTAGTCTTCTTCACACCAGATATATGAGTCAAAAGGACCATGGCCTTGATGTGTGGTAAATGAAAAATGTGCTAGTCTTCTTCATAAAATATATATGATCAAGAGGACCGTAGCCCAGATGTGTGGTAAATGAAAAATGTGCTAGTCTTCTTCATACCAGATATATGAGTCAAGAGGACCATAGCCTTGATGTGTGGTAAATGAAAAATGTGCTAGTCTTCTTCATTCCAGATATATGAGTCAAGAGGACCATAGCCTTGATGTGTGGTAAATGAAAAATGTGCTAGTCATCCTCATACCAGATATATGAGTCAAGAGGACCATAGCCTTTATGTGTGGTAAATGGAAAATGTGCTAGTCTTCTTCATACCAGATATATGAGTCAAGAGGACCATAGCCTTGATGTGTGGTAAATGAAAAATGTGCTAGTCTTCTTCATACCAGAAATATGAGTCAAGAGGACCATAGCCTTGATGTGTGGTAAATGGAAAATGTAAAAGTCTTCTTCATAAAAGATATATGAGTCAAGAAGACCATAGCCTTGATGTGTGGTAAATGAAAAATGTGCTAGTCTTCTTCATACCAGATATATGAGTCAAGAGGACAATAGCTTGATGCGTGGTAAATGAAAATGTGCTAGTCTTCTTCATACCAGATATATGAGTCAAGAGGACTATAGCTTTGATGTGTGATAAATGAAAAATATGCTAGTCTTCCTCATACCAGATATATGAGTTAAGAGGACCATAGCCTTGATGTGTGGTAAATGGAAAATGTGCTTGTCTTCTTCATACTAGATATATGAGTCAAGAGGACTATAGCCTTGATGTGTGATAAATGAAAAATGTGCTAGTCTTCTTCATAAAGATATATGAGTCCAGAGGACCATAGCCTTGATGTGTGGTAAATGAACAATGTGCTAGTCTTCTTCATACCAGATATATGAGCCAAGAGGACCATAGCCTTGATGTGTGGTAAATGAAAAATTGTCTTGTCTTCTTCATACCAGATATATGAGTCAAGAGGACTATAGCCTTGATGTGTGGTAAATGAAAATTGTGCTAGTTTTCTTCATAACCAGATATATGAGTCAAAAGGACCGTAGCCTTGATGTGTGGTAAATGAAAAATGTGCTAGTCTTCCTCATAAAAGATATATGAGTCAAGAAGACCCTAGCCTTGATGTGTGGTAAATGAAAAATGTGCTAGTCTTCTTCATAACCAGATATATGAGTCAAGAAGGACCATAGCCTTGATGTGTGGTAAATGAAAAATGTGCTAGTCTTCCTCATAAAAGATATATGAGTAAAGAGGACTAGCCTTGATGTGTGGTAAATGAAAAATGTGCTAGTCTTCTTCATACCAGATATATGAGTCAGAGGACCATAGCCTTGATGTGTGGCAAATGAAAAATGTGCTAGTCTTCTTCATAAAAGATATATGAGTCAAGAAGGACCATAGCCTTGATGTGTGGTAAATGAAAAATGTGCTAGTCTTCTTCATACCAGATATATGAGTCAAAAGGACCATGCCTTGATGTGTGGTAAATGAAAAATGTGCTAGTCTTCTTCATAAAATATATATGAGTCAAGAGGACCTAGCCTTGATGTGTGGTAAATGAAAAATGTGCTAGTCTTCTTCATACCAGATATATGAGTCAAGAGGACCATAGCCTTGATGTGTGGTAAATGAAAAATGTGCTAGTCATCTTCATTCCAGATATATGAGTCAAGAGGACCATAGCCTTGATGTGTGGTAAATGAAAAATGTGCTAGTCTTCCTCATACCAGATATATGAGTCAAGAGGACCATAGCCTTGATGTGTGGTAATGAAAATGTGCTAGTCTTCTTATAAAAGATATATGAGTCAAGAGGACCATAGCCTTGATGTGAGATAAATGAAAAATGGGTTATCTTCCTCATAAAATATATATGAGTCAAGAACACCATAGCCTTGATGTGTGGTAAATGAAAAATGTGGTAGTCTTCCTCATAAAAGATATATGAGTCAAGAGGACCATAGCCTTGATGTGAGGTAAATGAAAAATGTGCTAGTCTTCTTCATACCAGATATATGAGTCAAGAGGACCATAGCCTTGATGTGTGGTAAATGAAAAATGTGCTAGTCTTCCTCATACCAGATATATGAGTCAAGAGGACCATAGCCTTGATGTGTGGTAAATGAAAAATGTGCTTGTCTTCTTCATACCAGATATATGAGTCAAGAGGACCATAGCCTTGATGTGTGGTAAATGAAAAATGTGCTAGTTTTCTTCATAAAAGATATATGAGTCAAGAGGACCAAGCCTTGATGTGTGGTAAATGAAAATGTGCTAGTCTTCTTCATACCAGATATATGAGTCAAGAGGACCATAGCCTTGATGTGTGGTAAATGAAAAATGTGCTAGTTCTTCCTCATACCAGATATATGAGTCAAGAGGACCATAGCCTTGATGTGTGATAAATGAAAAAGTGCTAGTCTTCTTCATACCAGATATATGAGTCATGAGGACCATAGCCTTGATGTGTGGTAAATGAAAAATGTGCTAGTCTTCTTCATACCAGATATATGAGTCAAGAGGACTAGAGCCTTGATAAATGAAAAAATTGCCAGTCTTCCTCATACCAGATATATGAGTCAAGAAGACACTAGCCTTGATGTGTGATAAATGAAAAATGTGCTTGTCTTCTTCATACCAGATATATGAGTCAAGAGGACCCAGAGCCTTGATGTGTGGTAAATGAAAAATGTGCTAGTCTTCTTCATAAAATATATATGAGTCAAGAGGACCGTAGCCTTGATGTGTGGTAAATGAAAAATGTGCTAGTCTTCTTCATACCAGATATATGAGTCAAGAGGACCATAGCCTTGATGTTTGGTAAATGAAAAATGTGCTAGTCATCTTCATTCCAGATATATGAGTCAAGAGGACCATAGCCTTGATGTGTGGTAAATGAAAAATGTGCTAGTCATCCTCATACCACATATATGAGTCAAGAGGACCATAGCCTTTATGTGTGGTAATTGGAAAATGTGCTAGTCTTCTTCATAAAAGATATATGAGTCAAGAGGACCATAGCCTTGATGTGTGATAAATGAAAAATGTGCTAGTCTTCCTCATAAAAGATATATGAGTCAAAAGGACCATAGCCTTGATGTGAGGTAAATGAAAAATGTGCTAGTCTTCTTCATACCAGATATATGAGTCAAGAGGACCAGAGCCTTGATGTATGGTAAATGAAAAATGCGCTAGT
>NC_090725.1:313696160-313703660 GCF_036898095.1 Palaemon carinicauda | reverse complement strand
CGGCAATTGAACTTATTATTGTTAAAGGGATAAAGCCTATCCAGACAATTTTCATTTGTATGGGAGAGAGCACCGTCTAGCACTATACCTAACTTGCATGAATACATTAAGTTTTTATGGAATTCAAATGAGTCAGATGTACATATTTTTCTATCCATTGCCTCTGAACAGTGAGTTAATTGATTTAAGTCTCTAATGACCGTATATGTTTCCTTGTCTGGGGAAATCAATACATGTCCTGTCAAACTGGATATTACTGGATTTGAGTGATTTGTCATGAAAGTCGGAAATGGTGATATCCTGTAAGATTGCCAGGCATCGGAAGAATCAAAGGGAATTGTAATCATAATCCTGTGATTTTCAACGATTACAGTAATTAGGCTGTAATTCTAATCTACGTGTGTCTAACAAAGGAATATAACCTAATTTCTCCTGTCCGTTCTCCACAATTAACTTTAAGTATCTTATTGGCAACAAATGGGGTGACAGTACTCCTTTAGTTGCTAACGTAATAGCTTCCACATAATCTTTTGCTTTCTCAATGAAATGTGCAATTCTGTTATGTATGTGATCTATTTTTTAATCATAATACGTTAACGTTGCCAACAAATCCTGTACTTCCATAATCTGATTGATATTACTAGAATGTTCATTTACTAAACTCATAATCTGATTGATTGAAGCTAACTGATTCCTTAGTTCTGACATAATCAATTCATCTTCATGAGTCAAAAACTAAATTTTCTTATTTTGATTACTAATCTTAAGACGATTGGAAATTCCTAAACCTAAACTTGCAATAGAACCAAAGATGTTTAGTGCAGCAAAAATAAACGGGTTACGTTTCTCAAGATTATCGTGTCCTACAGTCCACATCAAAAGGTCATGAGCCAAAGATTCTGCCTCGTAAGTCTTATTTTGCAAGTCGTCAGATAGCATCTCTGCAACTTTTAGTGTCGATGCAAGCGAACTCTCTGTATTAAAAGGAAAATGTCTTCTATTCATCTAATTTAATGAGACAGCAAACCTTGAAATGGCGCTTTTAAGCTAGTGACGTCATTCTCTGGGAAAAAAATTGCTTGCATGCGCAATTCAACAACTACGTTACTTGATGTAATAAAAACGTCTTCTTGTCTTTCAACTAGAGTGCCATATATAAAATCTATACTTTTAGTTTTAGAGCTCATACCACACGAGAAAAATATCTGAGCCAACAATATCACTCCCAACAACAAAAACTTCATCTTGTACACCTGTAACGAGAAAAATATATGTAATTACTCCTGTATTAAGAAGAAAAACTTTTAACATATAATGTAATAAAAAAAAATAAAAATCTTTCTCTCTTATTTTAATTTCTTATGTGAGCCAATGGTACGATTCTCTCATCCGTGGGTTGGGATACGTTTTGAACTCTAAACCTATTGGCCGTTAATGTTTCCAAAATGTTAAATGGGCCTTCAAACTTAGGTGTTAGTTTATAATTGAGTCCTTTACGTACATTTACCTGTATGTATAAAACATTGATATGTATCCAGCTGTAATTATAGGATACCCATCTATGGGCAATCAAAACATTATCTTAGCCCCTGCCAAGCACGGCATGTATATCAAAGGAAAATTCTATAAGTCTTCTAATACCTTAAAATCAGTTTTGGATAAAAAGGAGACGACAAATGAAACAGTGATGTACGTTGAAGAACCAATAACTTGTCTCACTAATAAAGAAATAATATACGCGACCCAACAGAATTCTCGTTCACCCGTAATATCATCTTGCACGCAATCTATCGAGCCAAATGTACCTTCGAATTTAATAGTGCAAGTACAGAAAACATTACCGGGATCTGAAATATTAATCCTTTCCGACACTTTGAAAACTAACGGATTGTCTGTCACACAAGCTATTTATACAGTAGGCTCGCATCAACAATGTAATACTGAAGTCTGTAATCATTTAAATACCAGTTTAGTAATTCACAAAAATCAACATATCTTGGCTGTAGAAGTTTATAAACATCGTATTCTTACCGTTGCTGAAATTAAACATGCTCAATCAGTTGTGGATGAATCCCTTTTGCAATCTAATAAAAATAAAATCAATAAAGACATTCAAGACGAAGAAATTCAGCAGAAAATTTTTGGACTTTTAACTGAATATAATGATGTTTTTTTCCACTACGGATGGATCCTTAGGAAAAACAGATGTGATCGAGCATCAAATAAGGTTAAAGGACAAGCAGAAAATTATCTATGTACCCTCGTACAGACTCCCTATGAAGTTCCAGAATGAAATAAATGATGAAGTAGGTAAAATGCTAGAAGAAGGAGTCATTAGGAAATCGAACAGCCCTTATAATTTTCCATTAATAGTTGTACCGAAAAAAGATCGAACATGGCGTACCTGCGTAGACTTCCGTCGCCTAAACGAGGAGACGATCCCTGATCGATTCCCAGTGCCATGTACTGACGATATTTTGTCTTTGTTAGGTCAGAATGAATATTTTACCAGTTTGGACTTACTTAAAGGTTTTCACCAGATATCATTAGAAGAAGATAGTATCCCATACACAGCCTTCAGCACAGCCAGGGGACATTATGAATTTTTACGGATGCCTTTTGGTTTACGTGGTTCTCCCATAACATTTACAAGAATGATTAACATAGTGTTTGGAGACTTGCTAGGGGATATATTACATGCCTATATGGACGATCTTTTAATCTTTTCCAACACCTTAGAAGAACTTCTACGTAAATTAGAACTAGTACTACAGAGACTAAGACAACATAACTTAAGGGTAAAGATTAGTAAGCGTGAATTTTTCAAAACAGAATTAGTCTATTTGGGTTTTATGGTGTCAAGCCAAGGTCTTAAAGTAGTCCATGATAAGGTGTCGGCTATCCGTAACTTTCCGATACCTACTACTGTCAAGGGAATACAGCAATTTCTGGGTTGTAGTGGATATTACAGGCGTTTTATACGTAATTATTCAATAATAGCCGCTCCCTTAACTGATCTTACGAAGAAGGGCGTAGATTTCATATGGTCTGAGCAGCATCAACAGGCGTTTAATACCTTGAAAGATGAATTGTGTAGTTCTCCTATCTTAAAATTTCCTGACTTCGGTAAGGAATTCTTCATTGCAACAGATGCCTCAGACTTAGGAGTAGGGGGGGTATTGCTTCAGCAATATGAAAAACAATTTTTCCCAATAGCTTTTTATTCTCAAAAACTGAGAACTTCCGAAAGTAAGTATTCATTAATAGACAAGGAAGGGCTAGCTATCATTAATTCACTAGTGCATTTTAAGTTCATAATATACGGTTATCCCGTTAAGGTTCTTACTGATCATAAACCACTAACCGACTTCTTTAAAGGCTTCAACCACAGCCCCAAACGAACTCGGTGGCATTTGATCATTCAAGACTTTGGCGCGAGAATCGGGTATTTACCTGGGTTAGCAAATATCATTGCTGATGCATTATCACGCAACCCCGTGTCATCTTGTACAGAGCCTTTAGCTGAATTAATATATCAACATCCATGCTTATTGTTAAAACGATATCTGAAAAGAAGATTTGGGCTGGAGTGCTGAATTATTACAGACTGAGCAATGAAAAGATCAGAAATTAGAAAAAAATATAAATGCTTTGAAAGGCAATCATAAGGAAAAGGAATATATAAAGTATAAGCAGCAGAATTATATAATCAAAGACAATATTCTGTGTAGGACCGTGACAAGGAAAACCCTCAATACACTACATGTAACTAACGACTAGGTAGTGGTACCAATCTCACTTATTTCCACTGTCCTAAATTAGTTGCATGCAAATCCATTGCATGGACACCCGGGGTTCTCATTAATGTCACAGAAAGCCAAATTATTGTTTTATTGGCATACGATGCTTACAGATATAAAAAAACACATAGCTAATTGTCGCACATGTCAGGAAAACAAAGGGCATACGAAAACACCAGTCAGCCTAGGGGCTTATCCCGTGCCCAATCAACCCTTTGAAAGGATACATTTAGATTTATTAACAGGATTTTACGAGTCAGACAGAGGAAATAAGCACCTCTTAGTAATTGTAGATGCTTTAACTCGATATACAGAACTAATAGCGCTTAAAACTAAAACTGCGATTGAATGCACTAGGAAGTTTTACGAGTGTTACATTTGTAAACATGGAACTCCACATATGATAATCTCAGACTCGGGTGGAGAATTTAATAATCACTTTCTTACCTCATTGAGTGAATTCCTTAGCATAAAGAAAATAAATACCCTGATATATCACCCAGAGTCGAATGGGCTAGTGGAAAGAGCAAATAGGAAGGTTTTAAATATATTAAGAGTAACACTAGGGGGATCAGACCCCAACTGGGATATTGCAATACCTGCGGTACTGAGTACTCTGAATCATTCATATCATATATCAATTAATATATCACCACACGAAGCATTGTATGGTACCCCAGTTAGAACGCCTTTCCATGTATTAACGCCTAAAACTAATCTATCAAATCCTTTAAAAGAAGGTATAAATGCAAGCAAAAGTCGTTTTGATATCCTTCGAAAGAATTTAGAAGAATCAGAAATCATAATGAAAAGGAATCATGATAAAATAGCGAAGCCAACTAAAACATATACCGTGGGTGATAATGTAACATACCAAGTTGACATTCTTCGTCTTGAATGTCTTTATTGATTTTGTTTTTAATAGATTGCAAAAGGGATTCATCCGCAACTGATTGAGCGTGATTAATTTCAGCAACGGTAAGAATACGATGTTTATAAACTTCTACATCCAAGATATGTTGATTTTTGTGAATTACTAAAGTGGTATTTAAATGATTACAGACTTCAATATTACATTTTTGATGTGAGCCTACTGTATAAATAGCTTGTGTGACAGATAATCCGTTAGTTTTTAAAGTGTCGGAGAGGACTAATATTTCAGATCCCGGTAATGTTTTCTTTACTTGCACTATTAAATTCAAACGTACGTTCGGCTCGATAGATTGCGTGCAAGATGATATTACGGGTGAACGAGAATTCTGTTGGGTCGCGTATATTATTTCTTTATTGGTGAGACAAGTTATTGGTTCTTCAACGTATGTCACTGTTTCATTTGTCGTCTCCTTTTTATCCAAAACTGATTTTAAGGTATTATAAGACTTATAGAATTTTCCTTTGATATACACGCCGTGCTTGGCAGGGGCTAAGATAATGTTTTGATTGCCCATAGATGGGTATCCTATAATTACAGCTGGATACATATCAATGTTTTGTACAACAACAAATGTATCGGCAAACGTGCGCTTACCGACCTTGAACTGAACATGAGTTACGCCTATTACATTTAATCCATTATTTCCTATACCCGAGATTCTTACTCCGGATTTTTCTATTGGAGAGTTCGAAAACAACAAATGATGTGTCCTTAAATCCATGATATTACTTGGACTACCAGAGTCAAAAAATAATGTAAATGATCTGTGTTCTAAATTTACAGCATATAATATTGGTCGTAACTCATTTTGGCTTATTATTGTATGAATTCGTTGTAAATATACGGGAGCATGCACTGATTTACTTAATTTGCCCGTGTGTTTCATAGGAAAATCTATTGCCTCACAATGATCTGATAAAACATTAAATTGATTATTCAATACTACTGATGTTGACATGAATGACCTTGACCCAACATCACTCTCTTCCCCACTGGAGTTAATTATGTGGTATTTTCTTTGCTCTGTACATTCTGAAAATTAGTCTGACCTTGCGAGGTCTGGTTTGACGACCCAGGCTCAGCGTTATTCGAAGAACTGTTTGTTTGTTTCAGATTCTGAACTTCATTGACGTTTGGCTGTTTCTTCTTATTAAAATGAGGATTTTTCTTTTTATTTCCATATGGAACGGACTGTGGAATTGACTTTGTATTTCTAGGATTTTGTTGTGTCTTACGCGAGTAGCACTGACTATATGAATGAGTCTAACTATTATGTATCAAACAGAATTTCGTTCTGCAGTCCGCAATCAAGTGACCTTGACGTTTGCAATTATAACACGTCATTCCTGCAACTTGACTATTACTAACTACGTTTACTTGTTGTGGCTTCGTTTCATTTTTTGCAAAAACTTGGGTTAACACGGGATCAAGATCAGGACACTTAGACATGTGTTTCTTTATCTGTTTATATACATCCAATTACGTACTTACTGGCGTTAACTTTTTATCAAAACACCACACTAAAGCTTCAGGCAACATAGGTGTCATGCAAGTTAAATACATTAATCGTAAAAAATCTTTCACAGAGATGTTATCTCTAGTAACCCAAGTGGAATTACCTCAAATATCTTGATATTCATTAAGCCTATCGGCTATGAAAGCTGCTCTCTCAATAACATTAAGCCGAGTCATAGTGGCTTGATTAAGTGTATTTCTTATTGTTAAAACAACATCCAAGGCTTCTTCACCGCCATAGACCGCACATAGCCTAACTTTGAAATCATCCCAGGTAACTGCTTCTTGAAATGAAACACCCCTTAAATATGCACTCGCATCTCCTTTAGAAAAGTCTATGAAACTTTTAGCTTCTTGTAATTGTACAAAAGGCTCTACGATTTGTTTGGCATTTAAATGGGCATCGACGGATGAAATCCATGACTCCATATTCTGAGGCAAGAACCCATTAACCCGACCCTGAAAAGAAAGGATTGCAGAGAGAGCATTTACAAGTGTCACAATAGGAAGGGGATTCCCCTGTCCTGCTGTTGGGTTACTCGGTCCAGGGGCTGGGCTCACAGGGGGCGTCAGGTTTACAGTATTTCTTTTCCTATCTCTACGACCCCTTGCAATCCTATCAAAATATCTCTATGAATACAGACGTCCACTGCGTAAACGCATAAGCACTAAATGATGAAGATTATAACAAAATTCCCCAAAACAATGATACTAATACAAAGATATTTCCCGAGAACTTCTGAAAGGAAACGGAATACAAAGATATTTCCCGAGAATTTCTAAAAGAAAACATAATACAAAGAGATTTCCTGAGAATTTCTGAAAGAAAACGGAATTAGCACAGAGAGAAAAAAAATTCTAGACGAGAATTCGGAGTTGAACACAGTTTCCTTTAATGAAAGGAAATTGAAGATTAGAAAACAACTCACCCCAGTACTAATGGACTATCGACTCGTGGTAACTACACCTCACTGCTCAATACTGAAATGAATAAGAAAATTATACTTAGCTTCGGTTTATATGGCATTGTGTGATGTCGTCATTTCCTCTCTCTCTCTTGATGTTTGGGTGAATGTTTTCGGTCCGATTTCCGTTGAATGTAGTGTTCCTGGATATGTTTCTTCAATGTTTTGTAAACGTTGAATGTCAGTCCTTGGTTTTCTTAGGATGATGATTGAAGATCTAGTTCCTCAGTTTGTATAACATTCATTTGTTGTTATTAAATGTTTCATTTCTTCTGTGGACTATGAT
>NC_090725.1:313671160-313691160 GCF_036898095.1 Palaemon carinicauda | reverse complement strand
ATTATTATTATTATTATTATTATTATTATTATCCTTATCCTTATCCTTATTCATATCCTTATCCTTATCCTTATTATTATTATTATTATTATTATTATTATTATTATTATTATTATTATTATTATTATTATTATTATTATTATTATTATTATTATTATTATCAAAAGAAATGTAATCCTGATGATTAGTTAGTTCCCTGAATTCTTGAATCAAATATTTCCTGCCATATCCAAAAAGTATGGAAACCCCCCCCCCCCCCATATATGCAAAAATAGACGAATCTACTGAGCTATCTGTAAGTTTGATAGCCACAGAATAAAAAGGAAAACAATCATGATGTACAGTTAGTTCCTGAATTTTTTAATCAAATGTTTCCAGTAATATCCAAAAAGTATGGAACCACGCCCCCCCATAGGTTTCAAAATAGAATATAAACCCAGTGAGCTATCTAGAATTTTGATAGCCACAAAAAAAAAGAAAAATTGCAACCATTTCAGTAAAAATACAAAAATCCAGAACTCCTTTTGAATATTTCAAACTTCAGTAATGGAAAAATAATGCTTTACGATTTGCAATGCGATTTTCCAACGTTGTTTCATCGGGATCAATACTCGGGATTGAACAGATCCGAATTGAAATTCCTGCTATGAAATATATAAATAAAATGAATGATAAAACCCAAAGGCATTTTATAATCGACCTATATATGGGATTTTTTTTTCTTTATTTTAGAAAAAAAAATTTTGTCCTGATACTGTTCAATAGGAAAAATATCTTCGTTCATTATAATGTCAATTCTCACAAATGGACACACTCACGCAAATGCACACATATGAAAACGTGAGAGTATATGTATGTATGATATAAATATGCTTATATATATATATATATATATATATATATATATATATATATATATATATATATATATATATATATATATATATATATATATATATATATATATGTATATATATATATATATATATATATATATATATATATATATATATATATATATATATATATATATATATATATATATATATATATATATATATATTTATATATATATATTATGTAAGTAAGCCTTAGGTTTTTTTTTATAATGTATTAGCTTACTTAGGTTAGTTTTTAAGTTCCTCTTTCATTTTTTTCGAAGGCTTTAAAGTTCATGGTTAGTTCGCCTTCTTGTTAGTAGGGGTCTCCTCACTCCAGTGGTATTTTTGTATAGTCTTGTTGACTAATCCTCCCTGTTTCTCCCCTCCATATTTTGGCTCTGCTGAGTTGACTTGAGACTGGGTTTCCAAGCTACAGGCAGTTGGTATCTGCACCCTGATTTGTGAGCCTATTACCTCTGGATATACAGCAAGTCTCTGAACGAATATATATATATCTTCACCTCAGCTGGCCGTTACTTCACATCTCTACCATTTTATTATTGCCTCTGGTGCAGTACTTGCCAGAGGGGCCTCGCTTGGCGACGGTAAGGAGTGTCATTCATTTCTTGTAAATTATTGACGAAGATTATTGGGATCCGGCGTCCATGATCATGAATGAATATGATTACGGCTGTGCTGCAGTGTCAGGTTAATTTCCTGTTGGAGCTCTATAATGGTATTGAGAGTTGCCGTCTGCTGCCCTTATTGAAGGACCTATGGGAGGAGACCTTCATCATCTCATCATCCGTTAGCATGTAAAATTTAGGTTATTCTTTCTTTTCGTTGTTTTCTATTCCTCTCTGGGCCCCCTTTCCTCCTTCAGAGGTTGAATGTGTTGACTGGTAATTTGGGTATATGTTTCGTAAGTGGTATTTTTGATTTAATGTTAATGATGAGGCCTAGCTATTATTTTCTATATGTTATTGAATTGTAATATATATTGGTTTTTATTTCATTGTTTTGTTATCCCCCTTGAGTTATTCTTGTGCTGCATTTACCTGGGCTTGCTTCCACCTTTGTGGCTTGCTGCCTTTTGAACACCTAAATATTGATTATTTATGGTCCTGTAGACCTAGTGTGTGTTGTGGTCCAACGAGACCATTACAATTGGCGACCTTGCCAGGATTCATCGTATCCTGTGGTGTTCTTGTTGCAGTGCAAGCGTAATTCTTGGGGTGTTGTTATTGTTAGGTGGCATGGTTACACCTCCTCAGTGTTTGGTTGGCTGGCGCTATTGCAAGTGAAATAATTTTGTTATATGTAAAGTGTTGTAATTACTTACAATCAAAATGGATGACATGAATATCGTAGAGTTGCTTGAAGGAGAGGGATGGCAGGATAGGTTGGCCGAATTAAGCAAAGAGGAGTTAGAAAGTGTGGCAGATTTTTTTGAAGTGGAAAGAACGGTAACAATGAAGAAGGGTATACTATTGCTAAAGGTTTATGAGTGCGTTAAGGAGACTAAGACAGGAGCCAAACCCAAGGTTAGGCAAGAAGAGGGATTGTCAGTAGAAATTTTGGATAGACAGATTAGTCTAAAACAAATGGAAATACAGCAGCAAAAAATGGTGTTTGAAGAGAGAGAGAGGGAAAGGAAGCATGAGTTAGCTAAGTTGGCTTTGCAAACGCCAGGGTCACCAGGGTCTCCTTCTCGTGTTGAGGCTTCCTCCTCCTTCTCAAATTTAGCTCAGGCTTTGAAGTTTGTCCCGAACTTCCAGGAAGATAATGTTGCTGAGTTCTTTATGTCATTCGAAAGAATTGCTAACAGGTTAGAATGGCCTATTGGATTATGGACTACCCTTATCCAGAGTAAATTGATTGGGAAAGCCCAAAAGGTATATGTAGCTTTGGAAGAAGATCTCTCCTCGGATTATGAGAGTGTAAAGGCGATAGTGTTGAAGGCATATGAGCTCGTGCCGGAGGCCTATCGGCAAATGTTCCGTAATTTGAGTAAAAATGAAAATCAGACTTTCGTAGAATTTGCAAGGAGTAAAGAGCAATATGCTACTGATTGGTTAAAATCTAAAGAGGTGGACAATTTTGATAAGCTAAAGCAGTTGCTGTTGGTTGAAGAGTTTAAAAGGTGTACTCCTGACCGTTTGAAGGTTCATTTGGAGGAGTTGAAATTAGATTCCCTTCAGGAGGTTGCTGTGGCGTCAGATGAGTATTTTTTGTCTCATAAAGATACTATGAAAGAAACTGTATTTAAGGAAAAACCACGTTGGGGTTGTTCTGGGAGATCTGGTAATTTTAATAACCAAAAGAATGTTTCTCAGAATGTTCAGTTAAATAAGGGTTCTCAGAATGTTCAATCAAATGAGGTTTCTCCGAATGGCCAATCAAAGGTGAATTACTCGCAAAATAACAGACTTGGTGAGTCGGGTGTTTATGATCCACAAAAGCTGAGGAATTTGACGTGTTTTTTCTGTAACAAGAGGGGTCATACCAAAAGAATGTGTTATGCTTGGAAAAAGGTTTGTAACAGTAAAGGTAATCCGGTGATGGCGGTTGAGAAAAGTGCTAGTCAGGGTGGGGCTCTGCCCTCTCCGACTCAATGACTAAGAAAGTCAGTGACTGCTAGTTCCTTCGGTGATTTTCTGGCCGTGGGTGAAGTCTCGCTGGATGGTGAAGGCCAAGGGAGAAAAGTTAATATTTTACGTGATACCGGAGCCGCGCAATCATTAATTCTTAGAGATTCGGTCCCGAATGATTTTGTGTATGAGAATCGGGAGTTTGTTATTTTGAGTGGTTTTCCGGACACGGTAAAATCTTATCCAATTGGTCTATTTCATCTTAGTTGTCCTTATTTTTCGGGGAATGTCCGTTTGGCTATTGTTGATAAATTTCCGATTAAAAAGGTGGATGTGGTTCTCGGAAATGAGATTGTGTATGAAAATAAAAATGTGCCAATTGTGATTAATCCGGATGTGGAAGTAGGAGTAGTCACTCGTGCTAAGGCAAAGGCTGTTGACGCTGCAGAGTCAACAGTAGACGTTGATTTGAGTAGTTTAGGACGTAGTGATGTATCTGTAGACAGTAGTAGTAGTGTTAGATTAAAGCCCAATTGGACTTTTAAAGAACTTGTTTCGGCTCAGAAAAAGGAGTTTGGTAGTCTCCCTATTGAGTCTGGTGAGATAACGAACGTGACAGTTCCTATTTTTAAGGTAATTAATAGCATATTATACAGAATAAGTAGACCAATGCATGCCTCGGGGGAGGATTACGAAATTATACGACTGATTGTGGTTCCTGAATGTTACCGTCATGAGTTGATGTCATTAGCTCACGAGAATGTGATGGCGGGACATTTTGGTATTCACAAAACAGTCAGTAGGTTATTAAATAATTTCTTTTGGCCCAAGCTGAAAGGTGATGTTAAAAAATTTGTTAATAGTTGCGAGGTTTGTCAGAGAGTCGGCAAACCTAACCTACCTATTCCAAAGGCTCCATTAATACCTATCCCAGTTGTGTCTGAACCTTTTCGGGAAGTGTTAATTGATGTTGTTGGTCCTCTCCCAAAGTCAAAGAGTGGAAATGAGTATATTTTCACTATTATGGATCGTATGTCTCGGTACCCCGAGGCAATCCCCTTGCGGTCCATAAGGAGTGAAAAGATTGTAGAGGCATTAATAGGTTTCTTTTCAAAATTTGGTCTCCCGAAGGTAATTCAGTCAGACTGCGGTACTAACTTCACGAGTCGTTATTTTAAGCAGAAAATGACTGAATTGGGCATTAAACATGTAACTTCCTCGCCTTATCATCCAGAGTCACAGGGTGCTTTGGAACGTTTTCACCAAACTATGAAAAGCATGTTAAAGAAATATTGTATTGGGAATGGGGCTTAATGGGATAAAAACCTTCCATTCCTCTTATTCGCTTTCCGCTCTATTCCTGGTTAATCTCTCGGTCTCTCTCCTTTTAATCTGATTTTTGGACATTCTGTAAGGGGTCCGCTGGATATTGTGAGAGAGGCTTGGGAGGGAGATGCCCCTGATTTGAATTTGATTGATTACCTTAATAATTTGAATGCTAAATTAACCAGGGCTTGGTCTTTTGCAGGTGAGAATTTGTTGAAAAGTCAGAAGAAAATGAAATTTTATTTTGACAGAAAGACTGTGACCCGGGACTTCGACGTAGGACAGAAGGTACTGGTTCTGTTACCTATCCCAGGTAATTCTCTCAAAGCTACTTTCCAGGGACCATGGAAGGTATTGAAGAAGGTAAATAATGTTAACTTCTTGGTGGAAACCCCCGATAGGAGAAGGCCTCATCAATTGGTACATATAAATATGATGAAAGCTTTCCATGAAAGAGAGAAGGTTAGGCCAATTGCGACTCTTTGTGACGGTAGAAATGACTTGGTTGGTTATAATGCTTCTTTTTCAGATGAGCATAATAATAATTCTTTTTCAGAGGACAGGGACTTGAAAGATAGTGAATGGCTGGCAGGTAATGTCGAGGCTTTAGAAAATTTACCTCAGATGTTGGGTCACTTGGGTAAGGATGAGCAACAACCCTTGAGAAATTTGGTTTTAAAATATAAGGACTTGTTTTCTAATGTGCCCGGCAAGACCACGATCTTGCAGCATGACGTGGACGTAGGGGACGCCACGCCCGTGAAGCAGGCTCCTTATAGGTTGAACCCAAAAAAGAATGAGATTGTTGCTAGAGAGGTTGAGTATATGCTCAAGCATAATTTAATAGAGCCGAGTTGTAGTCCTTGGTCATCTCCGGTTGTGTTGGTGAAGAAATCGGACGGAGACTATAGTCTTTGTTTCGATTATAGGAAGCTTAATGAGGTGACCAAGGCTGATAGTTTTCCATTGCCTCGTGTGGAAGATTGTATTGATCGCATGGGTCGGGCTAAATACATTACAAAATTTGATTTATTAAAGGGATATTGGCAGGTGCCTTTGTCGGAAAGGGCCAGGAGTGTTTCGGCTTTTGTAACCCAACAGGGATTATTTCAGTGTAAGGTAATGCCCTTTGGGGTGAAAAACGCTGCTGCCACCTTTCAGAGACTTATGAATTCGTTGGTTAGTGGTCTAGAGGGGTGTGTGGTGTATATCGATGACTTGGTTATTTTTAGCAACGACTGGCAGTTGCACCTGAAGAGAATTGAGGCCTTATTCAAAGTACTTAGGAAAGCAGGCCTGGTTATTAAATTAATTTAAGGAAGTCTGATTTTGCAAAAGCAACGGTGGTATATCTTGGACATGAGATAGGAGCAGGTATGGTGGCTCCCAAGGAGGCTAACATTGAGGCCATTCGTAAAGTAGAGGTTCCTAAATGTAGGAAAGATTTGCGAAGGGTATTAGGGATGGCAAGCTATTATCGCAGATTCATTCGCAATTTTTCAGACATTGCGGAACCTCTTACTGCTTTATTGAAGAAAAATGTTAAATTTGTTTGGAGTAAGGAGGCTCAGGATGCATTAGAGAGGATAAAACTGGTCCTCATTAGTCGGCCTTTGTTAACAGCTCCAAATTTTAACGCTCCATTTCAGCTTACCACTGATGCGAGTGATGTGGGGGTTGGTGCTGTATTGAGTCAAGCTGACGAAAATGGTATCGTCCACCCGGTGGCGTATTTTTCTAAAAAGCTCACTTTGCCTCAAAGAAAATATTCCACTATCGAGAAGGAGACTTTGGCCTTGATCTTAGCGTTAACTCATTTTAATGTCTATCTCTCCTCCTCAGGTGGGCCCATTAAAGTTTGTACGGACCATAATCCATTAACGTTCTTGAATCGGTACAAGAATAAGAATCAGAGATTGATGCGTTGGAGTATTTTGGTCCAAGAATTCGATCTAGAGTTTAAGCATATCCCAGGTAAAGAGAATATGGTGGCCGATGCATTGTCCCGGCTGGCAGAGTAAGTGCGAACGAGATAATTATAAGGGTTTTTCTTCACCTGTTGGTAAGTTCTGTCACTCGTGGTAACTGTTTGAGTGGTAATAATTATTTATATATGGTTTCTTTTATTTTGTTGAACAGATTATGTAATGTAACACTCCAATGTTGGACGTAGTATTGACGGTTGATTATGATTTGATATGATAGATGGATGTTGACCAAATGTAAGATTATTATTGTTCGTTGATGCATGCAACTGTTATTTTATGGGTTAATTATATCTGTCTTTAATTGCTTGTGGAGGTGGTGAAGTTTATAATGAACTGATTTTTTTTTTTTTTTTGAATTATGCTTAAAACTGAGGTTTTGTCAAAAATTATCTGGTTATGTGTGGTGATTTAGGAATTTATGAATGATCCTATATTGGACTCCTTATGTTTCAGGTGATGGTATTTATTACGTTAGTTGGGTATGTAAATTAGGTTAAGATTTTTTGTGAAAAACTGATTTGTTTATACACCCCTTTGTCAGGAGAGTGTGGACTCCAAAGTATTGTTAATAGTGCATAAAAGAAAAGTGCTGTGTTAGTGCTGTAACATTTTATGTGTTCAAGACACTTGGGTGAAAGGTTAATGTGCAGGTGCTATGAGGGTTGTGCTGTGAAAAAGTACAGCTAAGGTGTATGATATTTTCGGGACATTAAATCATGATACCTTCGCGGCTTTGAACAATTCACCAGGGAAGAACCTCCTTTCCCTTCACATACCTTGCCAGTCTGGTGTGAACAGCAAAATGGTGTACTATTTATATTTGACGAAGGATGTGGTGTATATTTAAGGTAGCCTATGAGGCATTAAGAATGTCACCGGTTAGTATAAGTATTTGAAAGTTACCCAGGTAATGAATCCTTTATTTGAATACTATATTTTGTTGGTGATTGGTGTATGACAATTTGGTTTTGTAGCATATATTTTTTTTTTGTTGCCACTCCCTCTCCTCTTGCAACCTAGGTGATCCCATATGGTGATAATAAATTATTAATACAGGTGGGTCTTATGATTTTAGTCTTAGATGAGGGACTTGGTGCAATTATTTGGTGTATGGTGTTAGTGATACTTTATATTTGTTAACATTTTAATCCATTTGTTTGTTGTTTGCATTATATTTCAAGTGTGTATATTGTATACTTGATTCCCTTAACTTTTAAAGTAAATTTCAGCATTTTTGTCTTTAATTTTGCACTTTTGTCTTGGAAAAAAAAAAGTTTTTTTTTTTTTTCTCTGGGTGAGGAGGTGTAAGTAAGCCTTAGGTTTTTTTTTATAATGTATTAGCTTACTTAGGTTAGTTTTTAAGTTCCTCTTTCATTTTTTTCGAAAGGCTTTAAAGTTCATGGTTAGTTCGCCTTCTTGTTAGTAGGGGTCTCCTCACTCCAGTGGTATTTTTGTATAGTCTTGTTGACTAATCCTCCCTGTTTCTCCCCTCCATATTTTGGCTCTGCTGAGTTGACTTGAGACTGGGTTTCCAAGCTACAGGCAGTTGGTATCTGCACCCTGATTTGTGAGCCTATTACCTCTGGATATACAGCAAGTCTCTGAACGAATATATATATATATCTTCACCTCAGCTGGCCGTTACTTCACATCTCTACCATTTTATTATTGCCTCTGGTGCAGTACTTGCCAGAGGGGCCTCGCTTGGCGACGGTAAGGAGTGTCATTCATTTCTTGTAAATTATTGACGAAGATTATTGGGATCCGGCGTCCATGATCATGAATGAATATGATTACGGCTGTGCTGCAGTGTCAGGTTAATTTCCTGTTGGAGCTCTATAATGGTATTGAGAGTTGCCGTCTGCTGCCCTTATTGAAGGACCTATGGGAGGAGACCTTCATCATCTCATCATCCGTTAGCATGTAAAATTTAGGTTATTCTTTCTTTTCGTTGTTTTCTATTCCTCTCTGGGCCCCCTTTCCTCCTTCAGAGGTTGAATGTGTTGACTGGTAATTTGGGTATATGTTTCGTAAGTGGTATTTTTGATTTAATGTTAATGATGAGGCCTAGCTATTATTTTCTATATGTTATTGAATTGTAATATATATTGGTTTTTATTTCATTGTTTTGTTATCCCCCTTGAGTTATTCTTGTGCTGCATTTACCTGGGCTTGCTTCCACCTTTGTGGCTTGCTGCCTTTTGAACACCTAAATATTGATTATTTATGGTCCTGTAGACCTAGTGTGTGTTGTGGTCCAACGAGACCATTACAATATATATATATATATATATATATATATATATATATATATATATATATATATATATATATATATGTGTGTGTGTGTATGTAAATACACATATATGTACATACACACACACACACTCATATATATATATATATATATATATATATATATATATATATATATATATATATATTTATATATATACATATATGTAGATAAATTAACATATATATATATATATATATATATATATATATATATATATATATATATATATATATAGTGATACCTCTACATACGATCTTAATTCGTTCCAGAAACTACATCGTATGTTAAAACGATCGTATGTTGGAGCAAATATTCCCATAAGAATACATGGTAATTGATTTAATTCGTTCCTCGGCGTAAAAACCCATAATAAATCCTTAATAAATGGCTACACATAATTACACAATACATTAATATAATGCCTGTATAATAAATACATATTATAAACCCCAAAAAATAATATATAATAATGAAATAATAAATAAAAAACGGGTTCTAATGCAAACTTTACCTTAGCAACAGGCCAGCGCAGGTGTAGGGACTTCTACGCAGGAGGAGACGGAAGATCAGCGAGGAGTTAGGGACGGTGACTTTGTACGATAACGTGTACAATAACTTACACTAACTTACACTACTACGTGAACTTTAACTTAACTTGGCATATATTTTTTTTTTTATTTTTATAATTTTATATTTTTTTTTACATTTTTCTTTTCTTATTTTTAATTTTCATCACTTTCACTCGATTCGGTCTTCCTTTTCTTTGCTTCACTTTCTTTATTTTCATCATGATCACTAGACCGTTTTAGTAGAGATTTTTTAAAGAAACTATCGAGTGGAAGTTGCTTTGTACGACTTTTAAGGATTTTTCTAAAATGCGTTAAGCAAACATCATCGAACTGCGCAACAACACGGCAAACCTGAAATTTCTGGGGGTGATGCTTGTGGATGAAATCAACAACGTGTTGATGATATGTCAACTTCTGTTTTATTTCCGCCGTACCTAAGATTTCGCCTACCTCCTCAATCTCCTCCGAATCACTCAATTGCGCTTGGAACTCATGCTGCATGGCTTGCAGCTCCTTGAGTTCCTCGGTGGAGAGCTCTTCATGATGCTCATCGATGAGTTCAGTGATGTCATCTTCATCCACCTCCAGACACATAGACTTGCCAAGGGATACAATCTCTTCGGCGTCTTCCTCGGCAGCAAGCACAGGTTCATTCTCGGGGCCAAAACCTACGAAATCTCTGGGAGCGACAGCATCAGGTCAAAGCTTCCTCCAAGCGGAATTCAGGGTCCGACGAGTTACTCCCTCCCAAGCCTGATCAATGATCTTTAAGCAGTGCACGATATTGAAGTGGCTCCTCCAATATTCACGCAAAGTTAAGTTGGTGCTTTGCGTGACATTAAAGCACTGCTTAAATTAGTGCTTGGTGTACAGCTTCTTAAAATTAGAGATGACTTGCTGGTCCACAGGCTGGAGGATAGGGGTGGTATTCGGTGGAAGATACAACACCTTGATGAATTTGTATTCGTCGATGATATCATCTTCGAGTCCGGGGGGGTGAGCGGGTGCATTGTCCAAACAAAGCAAGCACCTCAAAGGCAAATTCCTTTCCTGAAGATACTTCTTGACAGCAGGGCCGAAAACTACATTTACCCATTCCACAAAGATATGGCTAGTAACCCAAGCCTTAGAATTAGAACGCCATAGAACATGTTGCAGGTCTTTATTAATTCTATGTGCTTTAAATGCCCTAAGGTTTTCGGAATGGTAAACTAACAGAGGCTTAATTTTGCAGTCCCCGCTGGCGTTGGCACAAAGCGCAAGAGTCAACTGATCCTTCATTGGCTTATGTCCAGGAATTTTCTTCTCTTTGGCGGTAATGTACGTTCGACTAGGCATCTTTTTCCTAAACAGATCGGTTTCATCACAGTTGAAAACCTGCTGCTCTACGTAACCTTCCTCCACCACGACGCTTTCGAACTTTTTAACAAAGTCTTTAGCAGCATAAGTGTCGAAACTTGAACTTCTCCATGAAAAACAACTGAATGAATCCCGGTCCGTTTCCTAAATTTCTCGAACCAACCTCGAGACGCCTTGAATTCCTCCGTCATAGGATCAGCTGAACTCTCCCCTGCGTCACCACGAGAGCGCGCCGCCTTCAAGTCACTGTAGATAGAGCTGGCCTTCTCACAAATGACCGTTTCCGTGACCGTATCGCCAACAATCTCCTTGTCTTTGATCCATATTAACAAAAGTCATTCCATCTCTTCAAGGGTAGGGCTACGACGTTTAGAAATAATCGTGATTCCCTTCGAAGGTTTCACTGATTTAATGGCTTACTTCTGTTATATGATCGTTGAGATCGTCGACATATTCCGGCCATATTGTCTAGCCAGATCGCTAACACGTACACCTCGCTCATGCTTTTCTATGATTTCCTGCTTTAATTCTAATGAAAGCATAGACTTCCTCTTTTTCTCACCATTGCTACTACTTCCTGAACCGAAACTAAGCTTTTTAGGACCCATGATTACGGAACACAGAAAACTACACCTGAAAAGGCAATATAAAAACTGTTAAAACTGAGTGAATAGAGGACAACCACACGATGCGCATGCAATGAGAGAAAGGTGACGCTCGATTGGCGTCCCTCCGATGTGCTGCCGTCAAGCGGCATCAACAATAAACCACGCTGCAGGCTTTTGAGAAAATTCCACGGGTAAGCGTATTGTTTACGTAGTATGTTGAAGCAACACTTCGTATGTTGAGACAGAAATTTGGTCGAATATTACTTCTTATGTTGGAAAATTTGTATGTTGGGACAATCGTATGTAGAGGTTCCACTGTATATATATATATATATATATATATATATATATATATATATATATATATATATATATATATATATATATATATATATATATGTATGTTTGTGTGTAATTATTTATATATATATAATTGAAATCTTTTGTATTCGTCAAACCGCTGAATATGATCAAATCCCTGACAAATATATTCATATTACGCAATTTAGATGTAAATGACTCTTTTTAAAACTAACATGGCTGTACCACAACAGAAAACGGAATACACTGGATTTTTGTGATTTTTTTTTTTTTTTTTTTTTTTTTTTTTTTTTTTTTTTTTTTAATGGACGTCAGGATTTTAGAGAACTCTAAGTGAATCAATCAATATTTACATTGGTGGATTGGATAGAATGGATTGGATCATGAATTCAAAACCAGAGACAAGGGTCTGTGCCTAGGGTTTCATTTAATAATAATCTAAATAAAATCATAAATCTCATTAAAAAGATATAAGAATGGATTAAAATAAATCATATTTTAGGTAATATTGATCAACATATGATTGTACATAAGAGGAATAAATATAACTAATAAATCTAATAGAAAACTTTTATATCCTTTAAATACCTAAAATGCCATTTTCATTAACACTATTGTAATTACTATCATTATTTACAAAATATGTCATTGCTGTAAATCGCTTTCACATTGGCACCGTGCACTAAGTAATGTTCACTTCATGTACCAAGGTTCAAAATTCGTAGAGTTAAGACACTTGTTCTATATCATATAAGGGAGATAGTAAAACAGATTACTCATACCGATAAAACTCAATTCATTACTCAATTTCTCCACGTGATATCCTGTTTTATCTTAACGAATTCTTGTAAGGATTCTGGTGACTGACACCAGCCACTTCTAAGGAACGTTGTTGCCTTACAAGGCTGCTTCCTAAGACTCGTGCCCTGATGTTATGAGATTATTATTATTATTATTATTATTATTATTATTATTATTATTATTATTATTATTATTATTATTATTTGCTAAGCTACAACCCTAGTTGGAAAGCAGGATGCTATAAGCCCAGAGCTCCAACAGGGAAAATTGCTCAGTGAGGAAAGGAAAAGAAAAAAAAGGTTTTTTTTAAGAAGATCAACATTATTAAGATGAATATCTAATATACAAACTATAAAAACTTTAACAAAACAAGAGGAAGAGAATTAAGATAGAATAGTGTGTCTGAGTGCACCCCCAAGCAAGAGAAAGTGGCCACTGAACAATTACAGTGCAGTAAGAATTGTTTGGTAATCTCAGTTCTGTCAGGTGTATGAGGCAGAGGAGAATATGTAAAGAATAGGCCAGACTATTCGGTGTGTGTGTGTGTGTGTGTGTGTGTGTTTGTGTAGGCAAAAGGAAAATGACCCGTAACCAAAGAGAAGGATACAATATATTAGTGTCTGGCCAGTCATAAGACCCCATAACTCTCTAGCGGTAGTATCTCAACGGGTGGCTGGTGCCCAGGCCCAGACCAAGCCTATATCTCCAGTATACGCTACCATGTCCTTTAGGTTAGGTTAAGTTGGATTAGGTTTATGATTTCACTCAGTTAATGGAGTATAGACAATCCAAGAATTATATCTTTTGGGTTGCTGAGGCCTGATTGGTAACGTCTGTGGCAGGTGTTTGCCAGTCGGGGGTTCGAGTCCCGCTCAGACTCGTTAGTGCATTAGTGTCTGCAACCTTACCATCCTTATGAGCTAATGTTGGGGGGTTGGAGGAGCCTATAGGTCTATCTGCTGAGTCATCAGCAGCCACTGCCTGGCCCTCCCTGGTCCTAGCTTGGGTGGAGAGGAGGCTTGGGCGCTGATCCTATAATATGGTCAGACTCTAGGGCATTGTCCTGATTGATAGGTCAATGTCACTGTCCCTTGCCTCTGCCATTCATGAGCGACCTTTAAACCTTTAAAAACCTGGTCACTGCAAGGACAGGTTAAACTTCTTCGAATTGAACGTAACGAGGAGTAAATATTTTGCAAATTCCGTTTAGTACAAGCGTTTGTTTCTTCGACCATTTGCCGTTTTCCATGACGTTGATTGCGCAATCTAAGGTTTACTGACATCCATATTATTATTATTATTATTATTATTATTATTATTATTATTGTCGCTAGCTAACCAACAACCCTTGTTGGAAAAACAAGATACTTATACCCAAGCGCTCCAATAGCGTTAAATAGCCCAGTGAGGAATGAAAATGAGGAAATAAGGAAATAAATAAAACAAGTAATGAACAATTAAAATAAAATATTTTAAGAACATTAACAGCACTAAAAGAGACACAGACAAACTCTCTCTCTCTCTCTCTGAAACGAAGGAAATACATGGTATGATATTCAAGAAATTTATAAAAAAAAAAGGAATAAAGAAATTGGTGACGCTATAAATTGCAGCAGTACAGTACCCTAAATGTTTTCAGAAAATCTCTATATAAACTCTTTTGAACTAAAATGGGTACTCGATAGAGCGCATTCTTCGCCGCCACCACTTTTGTCAGTGACATCACTATATCATGTTTATCTCACAAGATATGCAATTGAAATATGCGCATTATGGCACTAGTTTCATGCAAATCACATAAAAGTTGGCCACATTAGGGTAAAAAGACGTTTTTACCTTTTCATGACCTTGCCCTAGAGGTTCTGTCCCTATCACTCCTAAAATCAAATAAAAAATTGGACCAAGGTCAATTATCCCACCAAATTTCACGAGATTCGGTCAAATGGTTTTTGAGTTATGCGAATCACAAACACATAGGCAGACATAAAACAACCCTGGCAAAGGTAATAGTCTATGACGCCTTTGCAGGAAGAAACTTTGACCAACAGTATGAAGGAGCTTAGTTTTCCAGTTTCCAGTTTTCTTGTATCACTTGTAGGGAAGTCATTAAAAGTGCCGAGTTTGAAAAAGTAAATAAGTTATCATTGTGGGTGGTTACTTGACAATGAAAAGCAAAAAAGAAAAAAAAATTACTTGACATTTCTACAAAGAATTTTAGTTTAATATAAGGAACAGAAGGAAAAGAAGTTATCTTCATCCTAGTTTCTTTTTTTTTCTTAAGAATTCATTATAACATTGGAGATGATGCTTTTATTTTACAAGCAAATTTCTAATGATTTCTTATTTTAACGAAAATAGGAGGATATTCAGACTTTGATAATACCCCCCCACCCCCACCACCCCAAACGCCGCTCCCACCTAAATTTTTTATAACACCTCTATGAGTGACATATCCTTTTTTTTTTACACCTCCGCCAACGAAATTGTCTGTTTTCCCGTTTGTTGGTTTATGAATAACTTCCTACCCACAATTCATCTCATACAGTAGTGAAACGTTCAGAGATTAATTGTTATGCTGACACTTGGAAGTGATTAAATTTTGAAAGTCCTAGATCAAAAGTCAAGGTCAAGGTCCAACTAATTAACCCTAACCTTAACCCCAAGATCGCACATGGTTGTCACACAGACTTCAAATACGCCTGCGGTCTAAATTGATTCTGGAGAAGGCAAGCTTAGTTTCGTGGGGGAGGTTTGCACTCTGAACGCTTTTCTAGTTTCCACCAGCGATATTAATGCTGTTTTTATCCCAATTATGTTTATATATTAACTGACTCATTTATTTCGACACTGAGTTCTTAACCCTTTTACCCCCAGGCTATTTGGAACTTTCCAACCCTTAACCCCCGGTCATTTTTTTTTCAAGCACATTTTGAAATATATATTTTTTTAAATTGCTCTAACAGCCTTAATTTTCGTCATAGAGAGGTCAGGTTGGTCTCATTCTTTTGGAAAATGTCTGAAGTTTCTCATAAAGTTATCAAAATATTAAAAAAAATGTAAATAACAGTTTATTGCAAGGACTTACCAGTACGTCCATGGGGGTAAGGGGATGAGTTTTGTGAAACGTACCAGTACGTCCATCTGGGGGTAAAAATTAACTACTTAGTCCACTAAACAGTTTTGAGAAAATCTTATAAATTCCATAATTAATATCATTCGTCTAGTTTCTTTAATGAATGGATAACGATTTTGCATTATATATTGTTTCTATTTGTTCAAATTACCCGTAAAGGGTAAATTTGAACAAAGAATTAAAAACATAGACACATAAAATGTATTTCTTAATTTGTCTTAATGGCTAAGACTGAGAAATTAGAAACTATTTTATGCAAGAGTTCCAACAAAATAAATTTAACCCTGTCATTTCAATACCTTTGGTATCACATCGTTATTATTATTATTATTATTATTATTATTATTATTATTATTATTATTATTATTATTATTATTATTATTATTTTTATTATTAATATTAATATTAATATTAATATTGATATTAATACTATTATCATTATTATTATTATTATTATTATTATTATTATTATTATTATTATTATTATTATTATTATTATTTTGTGTGTGTTTTTCATGTGTGAATATTCTTGTACTCCATATCCTATGTTTCCTCAATTAGTGGAACCTCTGAACAACACAATTTTTCCTATATGATTTTTTCCAAGTTTTATCAGGTTTTATGTTATGTTCTATGTTTCCTATAATTTTCATTGTTTTTAATTAGAATTTACTCATCATTTTCTTTATTATTTACACTTATTTATGATTTCAGGTTGCAACTCTTTTCCTATTACTCCATGCTAATGAGGATGATAAATTTATTCACAAGAAACTCCAACAAATTGATTCACGAGGAAGTGGTAAAATGTTGATGTCCAAACGCGCTAATAATCGATATTTTTTTTTTTCATAAAGTTTGAAAAATATCAGATTTGTCAATTCTCAACGATAACGTGAAACAATTGCCAGCATTCCAAAGCCCTTAAATTTTTTGGCCAATTTGAATCATCTGAGTAATTAAAAATTCAAATCCAATCTAGCTATTGAAATACAAACTTCTTTTCACCTGCAGGTAACCCAGGACAGATGAACCCCCGCCCCCAAGAAAAAAGAAAGAAAAGAAAAAAAAAAACAAGAAGGGGAAAGGGACTGCACCCAAAGGAAGCAAGTCTTGCTGTGAAAAGATGAATGATGTATTAACCAAAGTAAGTGAATCTCCATTCGTAAAAACATCACACTTTATCAGATTAATCTTTGGCCATGTCCGTCTATTGGAAAAAAAAAAGCAGAACACTAGCAAAAGTCCTCAAGAGAAAAATCCATATACAAACAAGAATCATGAAATATTTGGCTTTCAGGTATCATGGTGCAAATGGGTTTGATTTGTTTTGATTATTTTTGCCACAAAGATTCCGGGCGAAATAAGCTCCACCCACTGATGACGTCATATCCAATCACATTGTCTCCCACGTCAGCATCAACCACAATATATCCCCATACAAATTTCAAATTATATTAACTTATAATCACTTTAAGAGGATATGTGTTGTGACCGCTGTTAACGGGAGGGACATGATTGGCTATGACTCATCAGTGGGTGGGGCTTTTTTCGTCTGGAATCTCTGCGGCGAATATACAGCGCCTGTCATTGAATGTACAGAAGAGACTTTAGATGGTTATTTAGATGGTTATTATAAAGCATAAATGATTAACCTTTCAGCATCATGTTCAAAATGCTAGTTTTTAAATCGTAGCCTGAATAGAAAGAATACTTGTATATAATTGCTTCTAGGTCTAAGTTTACCCATAGGTAAAGTGGAATCAATATCGAAAGTGTATGCAGTAACTGAATTAGTGAAAATATATATGCACAGATATACACAGTATATATATATATGTATATATATATATATATATATATATATATATATATATATATATATATATATATATATGTATATATATATATATATATATATATATATATATATATATATATATATATATATATATACATATATATATATATATATATATATACATATATATATATATATATATATATATTTATATATCGTCTGCATCTGTATTTTAATTATTGGCCTTCGGTTTTTCTGATTCATTGTATTCACTCTTGCAGGTGATATCTTAAAGGTGCCTCTTTGGACATAATTAAGTATCAGGCAACCGCTTTTTGAGACCACATAGCCTATCTAGGAAAATGTGACATTCTAATCTTCACATTAAAAAATATGTTTCATTGGATATAATACATTTGGCACCGTCTCATTAAACTTGAAAATGATTTGGAATTGAATTGGATTTGATAAATTCACCAATCTCGTTGAATTAGAATTGGTTGGAATCGATGAAAAGGAATTGATCTAAATCCTGCATTTAACAATCATACGTAAAGCATATCAAAGCATATCATTGAGTTCTGTATATCGTTGTAAGATATTATTATTATTATTATTATTATTATTATTATTATTATTATTATTATTATTATTATTATTATTATTATTATTATTAGCCAAGCTAAAACCCTAGCTAGAAAAGCAAGATGCTATAAGTCCAAGGGCTCCAACAGGGAAAAATAGCCCAATGAGGAAAGGAAATAAGGAAATAATTAAATCATGAGAAAAATTAACGATAAATTATTCTACAAACAGTAATAACGTGAAAACAGACATGCCATATATAAACTATAAAAAGACTTATAACAGCCTGTTCACCATAAACAATAAAAGGACTTCTGTAAGACTGTTCAACATAAAAACATTTGCTGCAACTTTGAACTTTTGAAGTTCTACTGATTCAACTACCAGATTAAGAAGATCATTCCAAAACTTGGTAACAGCTGGAATAAAACTTCTAGAATACTGTGTAGTATTGAACCTTATGATGGAGAAGGCCCAGCTATTAGAATTAACTGCCTGCCTAGTATTACGAACAGGATGGAATTGTCCAGGGAGATCTGAAAATTTTCGATATTTCAAGGATATTGCTGATATTTATTTGAATACATTGCATGACTATTTATGACAGGGGTTTTGGTAGCGTTGGTGGCAATAGCTAGACTAGGGTTCGAGTCCCGCTCTAACACGTTAGTTCCTTTGGTCGCTGCAACCTTACCATCCTTGTGAGCTAAGGATGGGTGGTTTGGGGCCAGCCTATAGTTCTCTCTGCTGAGATATCAGCAGCCATTGCCTGGTCATCCCTTGTCCTACCTTGGGTGGAGAGGGGGCACAGGTGCTGATTATATGTACTGTATATGGTCAATATATATATATATATATATATATATATATATATATATATATATATATATATATATATATATATATAATATGATATATATATATATATATATATATATATATATATATATATATATATATATATATATATATATACTGTATATATATGATCCGCGGCAAATCCCCCATCCACCCAAGGTAGGACTAGGAAGAGCCAAGCAATGGCTACTGTTGATGTCAGTAGGTAGACCTACAGGCTCCTCCCAAAAGGCCCCATCTTAACCTCACAAGGTTGGTGAGGTTGCAGACACTGCAAGAAAATACTCGAACCCCAGTCCTGCAGATCACCAGGCAGGGACGTTTCCAGTGGTGTATATTCTTCTTTTTCAGACATATTAGAAAAAACAATCCAAATAAAAGAGAGAGACTGGAAGAACTAAAATGCTATTAAGAGCAACGACATTAAAAAAGAAAACAGGAGCTTCCAGACATTACCAAGAGCAACATTAGCGGTTGAAAAAGATACGAGAACGAGTCGCATTGGAGGCACTACAGAAGTTGCATTCTCTTGTTGCATCGTAAATCTTGTAAAAATGGCAACAACGGGACACATTCCATCAATGATGCTATATCCTCTGACGGCTAAGCTTTTGTTCCTTCGTAGTAAAGGAGAACGCACGAGCGAACATGGGACTACAACTTCTTTAACTATAACTTCTATAACTATATCTATAACTTCTCTCTTTCCCTTTCAATGAATGCTTGATGTGTTAGTAAACAGAGAAGCTCAAAGAATAAGCCCAGACAAAAGGAATATGATGGTGGCATACTGCATTTCAGTGTTTTGTATAAAATCCGATTTTCTTTCAAATATCCAACTATTTATTTCATGTCCCGAAACGGGGTGTGATTCGAGATG
>NC_090725.1:313658660-313666160 GCF_036898095.1 Palaemon carinicauda | reverse complement strand
CAAAGAGTGCATTATTATCTTGAGCATACCTGACACTTTTCTTATGTTGTTCAATTCTCTTTTCTAGGGCTTTACCAGTTTGACCAATATAGTATTTTTCACAAGCATTGCATGGAATACGATATACACATCCCTTGGTAATGTCAGGAGAATTCTTTATTAAGGCTGTTTTTAGTGTATTTTTACTCTTAAATGCTACATTTACATTGAAATTTTTTAACAGTTGGGGAATTTCTTTAAATGAATCACAATAAGGTAGTACAAGTAAATTTTGTGTGTTATAGTTTTTTCTGTTATCATTACCGAAAAAAGTCTTTTTTGCTGTTCTTAGGGCATCATCTAACACAATTTCAGGATACTTTAGTTTTTTACCTATTGCTCTAATACCATTTATTTCGTCATCAATATATTCAGGGCTGCAGACTCGGAATGCTCTTAAAAACATAGAAGTAAATACAGATTTCTTAACTTTGTTGCCTTGGTTTGAGTAATAATGGACATATGCCGAGATATTCGTTGGCTTTCTGTATACACTGAACTTGAAACTATTATTACATCTATGTATGCGACAATCCAAAAAAGGTAGGGTACAATTATTCCCCAGCTCCATAGTGAAATTTATTGATGGTACCAAACTAATCAATCTAAGAAGAAAGTTATCTAAATTTTCATTTCCTGGCCACACACATATTATGTCGTCAATATATCGAAACCATTTTACATTATTAGGTATGATGTTATTTACGATTCTGCTTTCAAAAAATTCCATATATAGATTGCTCAATACTGGGGATAAAGGGTTTCCCATAGCCATACCAAAAGTTTGTGGCATAAAATCTCCCATTGAATTCAATTTACAATCTTTTATACATAATTTAATTAATTCTATTAAAGTGTGTATGGAGAATGGTAGATTCAATTGTCTATTATCTAATGTTTCAGATAAAAATTCCAACATGTCATCAATAGGTACTTTTGTGAATAGTGAGACTACATCAAAACTGACAAGCCTACAGGTACTGTTGATCTGTACTTCATTCAGTTTGTTAATCAAGTCTACATTATTTTTTATATTTGAATATGAGATGGTGCCAACTAAAGGATTGAGGATATTCACAAGGTACTTAGATAATTTATATGCTGCTGAACCTACAGAGCTAATTATTGGCCTAGCTGGATAATTTGGCTTATGAGTTTTAATAGTTCCATACATATATGGCAATGTTGGTGATATTGTACAAACCTTTTTTATCAGATCTTCATTCCCTTTTAATAACTCTTTCACTTTTTTGTTGTAACTACTATTCACAAACTCAATTGGATTTTTTCTTAATTCCATGTATGTGTTTTCATCACTCAAGAGGTTTCTCCATTTTTTCTATATAATCATTTTTATTCAAGATTACCAGTGCTCCAGATTTATCGGCTTTTGTCAACTTAATATTTCTATCTTGCTTCAATTCGGCAATTGCTCTCTTGAATCTTTTTGGGCAATTTGGAACCACTGGTTTTTTCATATTGCTATATATAATACCCTTAATCATAATTTACTTCTTCTACAGAAAATATCACTGAATTTCTCCAGGTTACACACTCCATTTGTAATTTCTACACTATTCACTGCACTTGATGACATCGAGAAATTTAAACCGTATCCCAAGGCACACTTCACATTTTTATCTAGAATTTTATTTGACAAATTAACCACACATTCTGGATTAAACGTTTGTAGTCCACGGGCTGCTTTCTATCAGTGCATTGAGTTTCGTGTCATGCTTTTGTTTGAGTTTTCTATACACTTTTTTCGTTCATTTCTCCATAGCAGAAACCTCGAAGTGAGTCTTTCCAATCCGTTGGTATTGAGGCTTCAAAATGTCTCCTTTTTCTTGTTAGGTCTTCAAACGCTCTTCGGTTTTAATTTTCATTGAATTTATATGCTTTTCTTAATATACTTCTCTGTATATCACCAAATGGTTGATCTTCTATTTCCAACAGGGATTTCGTTATCATGCATTTCGGAATGACTTGCTCCCTCCCAGCATTCACGAAGAAACCGCAGGTGTTCTTTAGTAGTATGGGCGCGCTTGTGAGGGCGTCTGCAAATTCTCTAATAATATATAACAAGATAGGGAAAGTCGTACAGAAAGTCTGGAAGGAGTACGTGGTATCCATTTGTGCGTAAAAATCACAGGAAAACGTGATGCTCAGAATAGTAGTTACAAACAAAAAAGTGAAAGAGTTATTAAAAGGGAATGAAGATCTGATAAAAAAGGTTTGTACAATATCACCAACATTGCCATATATGTATGGAACTATTAAAACTCATAAGCCAAATTATCCAGCTAGGCCAATAATTAGCTCTGTAGGTTCAGCAGCATATAAATTATCTAAGTACCTTGTGATATCCTCAATCCTTTAGTTGGCACCATCTCATATTCAAATATAAAAAATAATGTAGACTTGATTAACAAACTGAATGAAGTACAGATCAACAGTACCTGTAGGCTTGTCAGTTTTGATGTAGTCTCACTATTCACAAAAGTACCTATTGATGACATGTTGGAATTTTTATCTGAAACATTAGATAATAGACAATTGAATCTACCATTCTCCATACACACTTTAATAGAATTAATTAAATTATGTATAAAAGATTGTAAATTTGAATTCAATGGGAGATTTTATGCACAAACTTTTGGTATGGCTATGGGAAACCCTTTATCCCCAGTATTGAGCAATCTATATATGGAATTTTTTGAAAGCAGAATCGTAAATAACATCATACCTAATAATGTAAAATGGTTTCGATATATTGACGACATAATATGTGTGTGGCCAGGAAATGAAAATTTAGATAACTTTCTTCTTAGATTGAATAGTTTGGTACCATCAATAAATTTCACTATGGAGCTGGAGAATAATTGTACCCTACCTTTTTTGGATTGTCGCATACATAGATGTAATAATAGTTTCAAGTTCAGTGTATACAGAAAGCCAACGAATATCTCGGCATATGTCCATTATTACTCAAACCAAGGCAACAAAGTTAAGAAATCTGTATTTACTTCTATGTTTTTAAGAGCATTCCGAGTCTGCAGCCCTGAATATATTGATGACGAAATAAATGGTATTAGAGCAATAGGTAAAAAACTAAAGTATCCTGAAATTGTGTTAGATGATGCCCTAAGAACAGCAAAAAAGACTTTTTTCGGTAATGATAACAGAAAAAACTATAACACACAAAATTTACTTGTACTACCTTATTGTGATTCATTTAAAGAAATTCCCCAACTGTTAAAAAATTTCAATGTAAATGTAGCATTTAAGAGTAAAAATACAATAAAAACAGCCTTAATAAAGAATTCTCCTGACATTACCAAGGGATGTGTATATCGTATTCCATGCAATGCTTGTGAAAAATACTATATTGGTCAAACTGGTAAAGCCCTAGAAAAGAGAATTGAACAACATAAGAAAAGTGTCAGGTATGCTCAAGATAATAATGCACTCTTTGCCCACGTTAGAGATAAAAATCACCCTATTAATTGGTCAGGTGCAAAGAAATTGGTTCATTCAAACAACTTAGTAGAAAGAAACATCATAGAGTCCAGTTTCATAAAAGAAACCTTTGAAAACAACTTGAATATTGGTCATGGAATGTATAAACTCGACGCCTTTATATGTAAAGAGATTTGTAAACTATATAAAAAAACATTAACCACTTAATGTAGAATTGAATGTATTGTGAATAATTAACGTCGGTGTGAAATTAATATTTAGACCTAAGCTACCATTCATTAAAGGAAACAATTATTTTATATAGTATGCATAAGTATATTGGCACTATATAGTGTTATGCTAGATATAAGTATTGATATATACATGATTATATGTTTATGATATTATGTTGTATACATATAAATGTATATATGCATAAGTATGTATGTGTATATATGTAGATATGTATATATGTATGTGTATATATATGTATATATGTATGTGTATGTATATGTATGTGTATGTGTAAGTATTTATGTATATGTATATGTATTTGTATCTGTATGTATGTATATATATGTATATGTGTATGTGTATGTATATGTATGTGTATGTGTGTATATATGTATATATATATGTATATGTATGTATGTATATATATATGTATATATATATATGTATATATTTGTATGTATTTGTATTTTTGTGTATGTTTTGCTTATGTATTTATATAGATAAGGCTACCGCATTGACATATAAATAACTGTAATGAAAGTAAAATAAGAAGAAAAACAAGAATATACCCGCCACTAGAAATGACCCTTTTTAGCAGGTGTCTAACGAGCTTGCGGACTCCTCCTCCTCACACCTGAGTCAAGCCCAGGTTGCGGGTAAGGGAGTGTCATTGTTCTCTAAATCTCTATATGTATGTTCGTACTTTTCCTTTCCCTATAAATTGTAAGAAACCTCTCTCAATAAATCAGTCCTCTGAGGAAGTATCACGAAACTAGTCAGGACTCAAGTGTATATTCTGTATTTTCATTTTCCCTGTGGTTCTTCTGCATATATATATGTGTGTATATATATAAATATATATATATATATATATATATATATATATATATATATATATATATATATATATATATATATAATATATATATATATATATATATATGTGTGTGTGTGTGTGTGTGTGTGTGTGTGTATAAATTATATATATATATATATATATATATATATATACTTCGAAGATTTGTTATCAATATTCTAATCTCTGTTACTGTGACCATCGCTTACAGGAATTTACTCTATTCGAATACAGCCTCTTCCACAGGAGGGAGATTTCGGATCTTAAAGTTTCACCTAATTCATCACGGACACCAGAAGAGATTATAATCTCACTAGGTTCTCCCAGCGTAATTCAAGTTTTGAAAAATGAGGGGCGAGGAAATTACCTCATTTGCTGACAGATATGAGGCGTTGGATGAAAAAAAAAATAAAAAAAAAAACTCCCTTGTCTTGATGAGCCCGGGATACAGATGAGAGATAGATTCTTCTTATTTGTCTGCATCTTTTCCCACTTCTATTTGGGGTCGATGTTTCTGGTCAGCTTTCTCCATCTACCTCTGTCCCACACTTCATCACCGGTTAATCCTTTTTATCGAAGGTCATCCTTGATACAGTCCATTCACCTTCGCTTTGGTCTCTCTCTCCTTATCGTTCCCTGTACCTCCATTTCCACCACCCTCCTCCCAATATACTGTTCATCTCTTCTCATGATATGACCATACCACCTCAGTCTACTTTCTTGGACCTTATCTGATAGTTCTATAACTCCTGTTGTACCCCTAGATGAGAGATATATTACGCATGAAAATTGATGTTGTCTGCATTACTTTTAAATACTTTTTAGTACACAAATCGAAGTACAAGAATTATTCTTAGTAGCCTATTTAGTAACAACCCTGACTAGGGATCACCAGACTCGGGTTCGAGTCCCGCTCAACCTTGTTAGTTCCTGCATCCTCACCCACCTTGTAAGCTAAGGATGTAGGGATTGGGGAAGCCTATAGGTCTATCTGCCGAGTCATAAGCATCGATCAAAATTATGGCCAGGGAGCTGTTCACAAACAAACACAAACACACAAATCCCAAACACACAACAGGGATGATAGCATAACCTCCTTCCAACTTCGTTAGGGGAGGTAATTACAAATTGGATCGGTTGAAAATTCTATTTGAAAACATTGATTGAATCCTTAATGTATGACAGAATAAGAGTGATTTGAACTTCTAACTGGTCTTGAGATACATTATGACTCAATCTATGAAAACAGAATGGCAAAGGCAATGGACAGTGACATTGCCCTATCTAGTAAGACAATGCCCTAGAGACTGACCATAATACATATGATCAGCGCCAAAGCCCCCTCTCCACACAAGCTAGGCCCAAGGAGGGCCAGGCAATGGCTGCTGATAACTCAGCAAATAGACCTATAAGCTCCCCCAAATCCCACATCCTTAGCTCACAAGGATGGTGAGGTTACAGCGACCAAAGGAACTTACGAGTTTGAACGGGACTCGAACCCTGGTCTGGCAATCATCAGGCAAGGATGCTACCATCAGGCCACAAGGGAATTTCAAATACAAACCACAAAATGGAAAAGTAAAATAAGATTTGTTGAGATATCTTAAGTAGAGTAGTGACTAAAACTACAGCAGTTTTTATCCTCATTTAAGAACAAACTCCTTAAGATTCTGGAGTCTCCAACATAAACTATACATGATCTGGTTATTTAGTAGAATTTTTAATGACATTTCTAACGTGTTCCTGAGTTGATCACTGAACAAATACAGTGTCCTGAATGTTTTAATCAATTTATATTTTCAAGTTGTCAAATTTCTAAATATGTTCCTTAACTCATTGCTTAGGAGTTTTATTACCCCGATTAGATTTTTTAAAAGACATTCACTCGATTTACTTAATTTCACAGATCCGGATTTTTTAATAATATTCAAGGTAGCAGTAGGCATTTCATTCAAGACACACCTTTAGAGATGTTACATTTGACATTCTCTCTTATTAACCTGCACGAAATTAGATAGAAGTAGTAAAAGATTTCTCTTTATATATAACTAGTATACTCGACCCGTCAAAATGACTGTTAACTAATTAGATAGATATGCAAATATGCATACACGCACGCGTAACCCCTCTCACCATGGTATGGCTACTTCTTCTCTCCCTTAAAGAGGGATGGGGAGAGCTCAGTGTGACCGGAAACATATATATATATATATATATATATATATATATATATATATATATATATATATATATATATATATATATATATATATATATATATATATATATATATATATATATATATATATATATATATATATATATGTATATATATATATATATATATATATATATATATATATATATATATATATATATATATATATATGTATATATATATATGTATATTATCGCTTGCTATGGTACAACCCTAGTAGGAAATCAGGATGCTACAAGCCCGAGTGAGGGAAGTGAGGAAAGGAAATGAGGAAACTGTAAGAGAAGTAATTTACAATTGAAATAAAATAGTTTAAGAACAGTAACAACATTAAAAAATCTTTCATATATAAACTATAAAAAAAGAGGAAGAGATATAGGATAGAATAGTGTTCCCGAGTGTACCCTCAAACAGTGGAAGACCATGATACAGAAGCTATGGCACTATCCAAGATCAGAGATCAACAGTTTGATTTTGGAGCGTCCTTCTTCTATAAGAGCTGCTTACAATAAGTAAAACAGTCTCTTCGACCTTTACCAAAGGCAAAGTAACCACTGAACAATTACATTGCAGTAGTTAACCCCTTGAAAGAGGAAGAATTGTTTGGTATTCCTTGTGTTTTCAGGTGTATGAGGAGAGAGGAGAATATGTAAAGAATAGACCAGACTATTCGGTGTATATGTAGGCAAAAGGA
>NC_090725.1:313653660-313656160 GCF_036898095.1 Palaemon carinicauda | reverse complement strand
CAGAAAATTGTGGAATTATGCATGACACGGCTCTGGGGCCTTCTGGAGGCATAGCTCTGCCTCAAGCAAACTTTCGCTGGAGACGAAGCTGAGTCGGTTTTCTCATAAATATTCAGTGCATGTCAAGGTTACTCTGTCTGTCTCTCGCTCTCTCGCTTCATCTCCATGCATATGCACATACACAGACATGCATACTCAAACAACCAATGCGCTCTGTGCTTAACAGCTAGCACTGGCCATGGTCAGTGAATGGCAGGAAGGCTTTCAAGAAAAGGGAAGACGCTGATTTAAAGGTTTTTAAGGGTCGCTCATAAATGGTAGAGTGAAGGGACAGTGACATTGCCGTAGCAAGTAGGACAATGCCCTAGCGTCTGACCAATTTCTTTTTTTTTGTAAAATAAACATGCAGTTCTTTAAAAAGTATGCCCTTGGTAACCATATCTACATATTTTAGTAAATTGATATATTCTATGGGTACTGGGTAGCCAGTAAGCATGTGAAATGTTATGGGAAGTTACTAAGCATGGTAACCAATCGTCTGTTTGTCTATTTTCTTGTTTGTGAACAACTTAATGGCCACAATTTTGCTTATAGAGTAGTGAAACTTTCAGGGATTAATATTTATGTTGTCATGTAGAAGTGATTAAATTTTGAAAGTCCTAGGTCAAAGGTCAAGGTTAAATTCGAGCAAAAGGTCGAGAAATAACCTGCCATGGTGGAGTCTGCACTCTCAGAGTGCTTTTCTAGTTTCATACTGCCTTCGGGTAAAGTATTGCTAACCAAAATCTAAAACTAAATATTTGGGGCAATGCAGTCTACCAATGTATAAGGAAGTAAACAAATAAATTTTGCTTCTTCAATGGAACGAAAACAAACTAAAAACTAAAATTGCATTTAGATATAATAATTGAGTAGTATCCGATTGCTTCCTTAGAAACTACACTAAACATAACTTAATGTCTGTTTTATTGAAAAAAAAAAAAACCTATTCTTAAGAATCAAATTAACTCGGTAACTCGGTCTGAAAAATAACTGTCATTAACGATGTTCTGCCTCTTTCATAGAATGTAGCAAGTTTTTAAGACTATTCTTGTTTTCTGACACCTTGCCACAACAATGACTGTAACAATGGATGTCTTTATAGCTGCATGAACACTTTCTATTATAGTCTTTTACTCAGTTACAAGAAATATTTTTTGACATCTGATCTAGATTTAGTGGATGTATTTAAGGCTCTAACACAAGCTTTTACTCAACTAATGAACCAAATATTTTGTGAATAGCCCAGCTCTATGAAAACAATATCCTTATCATGATTATTTGCTGAGATACAACCTTGGTTGGAAAACCAGGATGCTATAAGACCAGGGGCTCAAACATGGATATAGCCCAGTGAGGAAAGGAAAGAAAGCAATATTTTAAGAACAGTGACAATATTCAAATAAATAGAAGCTGGTTTATCAAGCTATTGCTGTTTTTTTTTTAACACTTAAGCCAAGCATATCTTCAGGTGGGGCAAAATGCTCAGTAGTGTTGAGTATTTACTAAACAGTTTGTGAGCTCTTGCATTCTCCAGCTAAGATCCCCTGAATCCATCAGATCTCAGGCTTGCATCACCAAAGTTCTCATAAGCTCGTATCTGTCATCTTTCCATAATGTGAGCCATATCATTTCATCATCATCATCATCTCCTACGCCTAGTGATGCAAAGGACCTCGGTTAGATTTCACCAGTCTTCTCTATCTTGAGCTTTTAAATCAATACTCCTACATTCATCAATAGTTCTCCATCCATTAGTAAGGACCGTCAGGGGTCACTTGCCTTTATTTTAATTGTTCATTACTTCTTATATCGTTTATTTATTTCCTTATTCTCTTGCATCACTAGGCTATTTTTCCTTGTTGAAGCCCATGGACTTCTAGCATCTTGCATTTCCAACTATGGTTGTAGCATAGCTAATAATAATAATAATAATAATAATGATAATAATAATAATAATAATAATAATAATAATAATAATAATAATAATAATAATAATAATAATATGAAACAAGAAGCAAGTGGCAAAGAGTCATTGCGTCAAGGGTGAGAGTAATGTCCCCATTTATGGCCCCATTAAAATAGATAGTATTATTATTATTATTATTATTACTTACTAAGCTACAACCCTAGTTGGAAAAGCAGTATGCTATAAGCCCAGGGGCTCCAACAGGGAAAATAGCTCAGTGCGGAAAGGAAAAAAGGAAAATAAAATATTCTAAGAAGAGTAACAACAATAAATATCTCCTATATAAACTATAAAAACTTTAACAAAACAAGAGGAAGAGAAATAAGATAGGAGTGTGTGCTCGAGTGTACCCTCAAGCAAGAGAACTCCAACCCAAGACAGTGAAAGGCCATGGTACAGAGGCTATGGCACTACCCAAGACTAGAGAACAGTGGTTTGATTTTGGAGTGTCCTTCTCCTAGAAGAGCTGCTTACCATAGCTAAAGAGTCTCT
>NC_090725.1:313641160-313648660 GCF_036898095.1 Palaemon carinicauda | reverse complement strand
GCGTATTTAAGAGGTGTTTCATTTCAAGAAGCAGTTACCTGGGATGATTTCAAAGTTAGGTTACGCGCAGTCTATAGGGGTGAAGAAGCCTTGGATGTAGTATTAACGTTAAGAAATACACTTAATCAAGCCACTATGAATCGGCTTAATGTTATTGAGAGAGCAGCTCTCATAGCTGATAGGCTTAATGAATATCAAGATATTTTAGGTAATTCCACTTGGGTTACTATAGATAACATCTCCGTGAAAGATTTTTTACGATTAATGTATTTAACTTGCATGACACTTATGTTGCCTGAAGCTTTAGTGCTGTGTTTTGATAAAAAGTTAACGCCTGCAAGTACGGAATTGGATGTATATAAACAGATAAAAAATAAAAAAAAACACATGTCTAAGTGTCTTGATCTTGATCCCGTGTTAACTCAAGTTTTTGCAAAGAATGAAACAAAGCCAAAACAAGTAAATGTAGTTAATAATAGTCAAGTTGCGGGAATGACGTGTTATAATTGCAAACGTCAAGTTCACTTGATCGCGGACTGCAGAACGAAATTCTGTTCGATACATAATAGTTCGACTCATTCATATAGTCAGTGCTACTCGCGTAAGACACAACAGAATCCTAGAAATACAGTCAATTCCACAGTCAGTTCCATATGGAAATAAAAAGAAAAATCCTCATTTTAATAATAAGAAGAAACAGCCAAACGTCAATGTAGTTCAGAATCCGAAACAAACAAACAGTTCTTCGAATAACGCTGAGCCTGGGTCGTCAAACCAGACCTCGCAAGGTCAGACTAATTTTCAGAATATGCAGAGCAAAGCAAATACCACATAATTAACTCCAGTGGGGAAGAGAGTGATGTTGGGTCAAGGTCATTCATGTCAACATCAATAGTATTGAATAATCAATTTAATGTTTTATCAGATCATTGTGAGGCAATAGATTTTCCTATGAAACACACGGCTGAATTAAGTAAAACAGTGCATGCTCGAGTAGATTTGCTACGAATTCATACAATAATAAGCCAAAATGAGTTACGACTAACCTTATATGCTGTAAATTTAGAACACAAATCCTTTACGTTATTTTTTTACTCTGGAAGTCCACGTAATATCATGGATTTGAGGACACATCATTTGTTGTTTTCGAACTTTCCGATAGAAAATTCCGGAGTAAGACTCTCGGGTATAGGAAATAATGAATTAAATATCATAGGCATAACTCATGTTCAATTCAAAGTCGGTGAACGCACGTTTGCCGATACATTTGCTGTTGTACAAAACATTGATATGTATCCAGCTGTAATTATAGGATACCCATCTATGGGAAATCAAAACATTATCTTAGCCCCTGCCAAGCACGGCGTGTATATCAAAGGAAAATTCTATAAGTCTTCTAATACATTAAAATCAGTTTTGGATAAAAAGGAGACGACAAATGTAACCGTAACGTACGTTGAAGAACCAATAACTTGTCTCACTATTAAAGAAATAATATAAGCGACCCAGCAGAATTCTCGATCACGTAATATCATCTTGCACGCAATCTATCGAGCCAAACCTATCTTCGAATTTAATAGTGCAAATAAAGAAAACATTACCGGGATCTGAAATATTAATCCTTTCTGACACTTTTAAAACTAACGGATTGTCTATCATACAAGCTATTTATACAGTAGGCTCACATCAACAATGTAATATTGAAGTCTGTAATCATTTAAATACAACTTTAGTAATTCACAAAAAGCAACATATCTTGGATGTAGAAGTTTATAAACATCGAATTCTTACCGTTGCTGAAATCAATCACGCTCAATCAGTTGTGGATGAATCCCTATTGCAATCTATTAAAAAATAAAATCAATAAAGACATTCAAGACGAAGAAATTCAGCAGAAAATTTTTGGACTTTTAACTAAATATCATGATGTTTTTTCCACTACGGATGGATCCTTAGGAAAAACAGATGTGATCGAGCATCAAATAATGTTAAAGGACAAGCAGAAAATTATCTATATACCCTCGTACAGACTCCCTATGAAATTCCAGAATGAAATGAATGATGAAGTAGGTAAAATGCCAGAAGGAGGAGTCATTAGGAATTCAAACAGCTCTTATAATTTTCCATTATTAGTTGTACTGAAAAAAGATCAAACATGGCGTATCTGCGTAGACTTCCGCCGTCTAAACGAGGAGACGATCCCTGATCGATTCCCAGTGCCATATACTGATGATATTTTGTCTTTGTTAGGTCAGAATAAATATTTTACCAGTTTGGACTTACTTAAAGGCTTTCACCAGATATCATTAGAAGAAGATAGTATCCCATACACAGCCTTCAGCACAGCCAGGGGACATTATGAATTTTTACGGATGCCTTTTGGTTTACGTTGTGCTCCCATAACATTTACAAGAATGATTAACATAGTGTTTGGAGACTTTTTAGGGGATATATTGCATGCCTATATGGACGATCTTGTAATCTTTTCCAACACCTTAGAAGAACATCTACGTAAGTTATAACTAGTACTACAGAGATTAAGACAACATAACTTAAGGGTAAAGATTAGTAAGTGTGAATTTTTCAAAACAGAATTGATATATTTGGGTTTCATGGTGTCAAGCCAAGGTCTTAAAGTAGTCCATGATAAGGTGTCTGTTATACGTAATTTTCCCATACCTACTAATGTCAAGGGAATACAGCAATTTCTGGGTTGTAGTGGATATTGCAGGCGTTTTATACGCAACTATTCAATAATAGCCGCTCCTTTAACTGATCTTACGAAGAAGGGCGTAATTTCATATGGTCTGAGCATCATCAACAAGCAGTTAATACCTTGAAAGATGAACTGTGTAGTTCTCCTATCTTAAAATTTCCTGACTTCGGTAAGGAATTCTTCATTGCAACAGACGCCTCAGACTTAGGAGTAGGAGGGGTATTGCTTCAGCAATATGATAAACAATTTTTCCCAATAGCTTTTTATTCTCGAAAACTGAGAACTTCCGAAAGTAAGTATGCAGCAATAGACAAGGAAGGGCTAGCTATTGTTAATTCACTAGTGCATTTTAAGTTCATAATATACGGTTATCCCGTTTAGGTTCTTACTGACCATAAACCCCTAACCGAGTTCTTTAAAGGCTTCAACCACAGCCCTAAACGAACTCGGTGGCATTTGATCATTCAAGATTTTGGCGCAAGAATCGGGTATTTACCTGGGAAAGCAAATATCATTGCGGATGCATTATCACGCAACCCGCTGTCATCTTGTACGGAGCCTTTAGTTGAATTAATAGATATATCAACATCCATGCCTATTGTTAAAACGATATCTGAACAAGAAGATTTAGGCTGGAGCGCTGAATTATTACAGACTGAGCAAAGAAAAGATCAGAAAATAGAAACAATTATAAATGCGTTGAAAGGCAATCATAAGGAAAAGGAATATATAAAGTATAAGCAGCAGAATTATATAATCAAAGATAATATTCTGTGTAGGACCGTGACAAGGAAAACCGACAATACACCACATGTAACTAACGACCAGGTAGTAGTACCAATCTCACTTATTTCCACTGTCCTGAATTGGTTGCATGCAAATCCATTACCTGGACACCCGGGGTTCTCATTAATGTCACAGAAAGCCAAATTATTGTTTTATTGGCATACAATGCTTACAGATATAAAAAGACACATAGCTAATTGTCGCACATGTCAGGAAAACAAAGGGTATACGAAAACACCTGTCAGCCTAGGGGCTTATCCCGTGCCCAATCAACCCTTTGAAAGAATACATTTAGATTTGTTAACAGGATTTTACGAGTCAGACAGAGGAAATAAGCACCTCTTAGTAATTGTAGATGCTTTAACTCGATATACAGAACTAATAGCGCTTAAAACTAAAACTACGATTGAATGCACTAGGAAGTTTTACGAGTGTTACATTTGTAAACATGGAATTCCACACATGATAATCTCAGACTCGGGTGGTGAATCTAATAATAACTTTCTTACCTCATTGTGTGAATTCCTTAGCATAAAGAAAATAAATACCATGATATATCACCCACAGTCAAATGGGCTAGTGGAAAGAGCAAATAGGAAGGTTTTAAATATATTAAGAGTAACACTAGGGGGATCAGACCCCAACTGGGATATTGCAATACCTGCGGTACTGATTACTCTGAATCATTCATATCATATATCAATTAGAATGTCACCGCATGAAGCATTTTATGGTACCCCAGTTAGAACGCCTTTCCATGTATTAACGCCTACAAATAATCTATCAAATCCTTTAAAAGAATGTATAAATGCAAGCAAAAGTCAATATGATATCCTTTGAAAGAATTTAGAAGAATCACAAATCATAATGAAAAGGAATCATGATAAAATAGCGAAGCCAACTAAAACATATACCGTGGGTGATAATGTATATATACAGGTAAATGTACGTAAAGGACTCAATTATAAACTAACACCTAAGTTTGAAGGCCCATTTAACATTTTGGAAACAATAACGGCCAATAGGTTTAGAGTTCAAAACGTATCCCAACCCACGGATGAGAGAATAGTACCATTGGCTCACATAAGAAATTAAAAAAAAAGAAAAAAAAGAGAGGGAAAGAAGTGAGGGGAAGATTTTTATTTGTATGATTAAAAGTTTTCTTCTTAATACAGGAGTAATTACATATATTTTTCTCGTTACAGGTTTCCAAGATGAATTTTTTGTTGTTGGGAGTGATATTGTTCGCTCAGACATTTTTCTCGTGTGGGACGAGCTCTAAAACTAAAAGTATAGATTTTTAATATGGCACTATAGTTAAAAGACAAGAAGACGTTTTTCTTACATCAAGAAACGTAGTTGTAGAAGTGCATATGCAAGCAATTTTTCTTCCAGAGAATGATGTCACTAGCTTAAAAAGTGCCATTTCAAGGTTTGCTGTCTCATTAGATGAGTTGCATAGAAGACATTTGGCTCGTGACCTTTTGATGTGGACTGTAGGGCACGGACATAATGAAAGACGAAACCCGTTTATTTTTGCTGCATTAAACATCTTTGGGTCTATTGCAAGTTTAGGTTTAGGATTTTCCAATCGTCTTAAGATTAGTTATCAAAATAAGAAAATTGAGTTCTTGACTCATGAAGATGAATTGATTATGTCAGAACTAAGGAATCGGTTAGCTTCAATCAATCAAATTATGGATTTAGTAAATGAACATTCCAGTAATATCAGTCAGATTATGGAAGTACAGGATTTGTTGGCAACGTTAACGTATTATGATTCAAAAATAGATCACATACATAACAGAATTGCACATTTCATTGAGAAATCCAAAGAATATGTAGAAGCTATCATGTTAGCAACTAAAGGTGTACTGTCGCCCCATTTGTTGCCTATAAAATACTTAAAGTTAGTTCTGGAGAACGGACGGGAGAAACTAAGCTATGTTCCTTTGTTAGACGAACGTAGGTTAGAATTTTATTAAAGCCTAATTACAGTAAGCGTTGAAAATAACAAGATTATGATTCTTCTGATGCCTGGCAATCTTACAGGATACCTCCATTTCCGACTTTCATGACGAATCACTCAAATCCAGTAATATCCAGTTTGACAGGACACGTATTGAATTCCCCAGACAAGGAAACATATACGGTCATTAAAGACTTAAATCAATTAACTCACTGTTCAGACGCAATGGATAGAAAAATATGTACAGCTGACTCATTTGAATTCCATAAAAACTTAATGGATTCATGCAAGTTAGGTATAGTGCTAGAAGGTGCTCAGTCCCACACAAGTGAAGATTGTCTGGATAAGCTTTATCCCTTTGACAATAATGAGTTCAATCGCAGACTGAACAACGGCTCGTGGATACGATACGACAAGGACGGCTTCAATGTATCATGCCCGGACGGATCCACGTCCTATGCCAAAATCTTAGTTGCAGCAGATGGTTGTATCGGGACTTCCCCTAATTCCATGGTGACCGGAATCAAAACCATCATCAGAGAACGAGCCTACTTCGCGAACTTCACGTGGACGACTACAATGCCATCACTACCTCTCCCTTACAACAAACAGGTAGCCAAGCGGTTGATGAAATTGACCGAGATGGACCACCTGTCACCGACTTATAAGGAATTTCTTCACCCCATACTACTAGCAGGAACAGTTGTGAAGGTGATGATATTTATCGCCGTGAACATCCTTGTTAAGGAACTGTTTGCAGCTAAATCAGAATGTTTTGCCATGTCCAGACAAAACTCCTTATTTAATTCAGTTTAAAGCCGTTTGAAATTGGCCACTTCATTCGCTAAAAGGAGTAAAATTGTCTGGGAATAGCGTGTGTACGAAAAGCAGTTAGTACGCTAGTAATATGTAATTGAAGAAACTATAGAACATTTGCATTGTTAAAAATACATTTAAAAACCATTTAAAAGAAAATCATTTTTTTTCTCTCGGCATCTAATAAAATATATAAGCCGGAATGTTAAAAGAAAATCGAAAAAAAATAAAAATAACAGAATCTATTGGCATCTAATAAAATATATATATATATATATATATATATATATATATATATATATATATATATATATATATATATATATATATATATATATATATATATATATATATATATATATATATATATATATATATATATATATATATATATATATATATATATATATATATACATATATATATATATATATATATATATATATATATATATATATATATATATATATATATATATATATATATATATATATATATATATATATATATATATATATATATATGTGTGTGTGTACAAAACCGTGGTACGTGTACGTACCTGGAATTCGTGTTTGTGCACTAAAATTGAATCTTTACCAAGGTAACAAATATTTTTATTAATTACCGTATTGTGTTAATCTATGTTTCTGACAAAGGTAACAATTATTCTTTAACAAGTTACCGAATCATATGTATATCAGTATTTTTTTTTGGTACCATATAATCATTTGCTAGCAATGTATCAGATATGTGATCTGTATTTATCATGCATTTTTGGACATTTGTCCTCATTTGCTTATGGCTAAAGTTAAACAAAGAATAATACATATATCCAGTCACAGTCCTAGTAAACATATTTTGGCGTGTTGTTAAATTTTTAGAAAAAAAAGATTGAGATAGCTGGCCGAGCTAATGTAATAGTTAGTTATTACATTTTTAAAACACATGACGTAATATGTCATTGTGGAAGAAGAAGCTAGCGTGATATTTGCTGTAGTCAGACAAAATCATAACAGGATGCATTTTGCATCTCTCAGCAATGTAACATTTTTCTGAAGCATAAACACAAATGCATACCGTGTGAAAGATTGCGTCGCCACCTGATGCAGGTGTCTTCCTAGACTAATGTAAAGTTTACATATTGTGTTTAAATGCTGAGACAACTAAATATACGATATCTGTGATATCGATATTTTAGGCAGTTCTTATCTAT
>NC_090725.1:313606160-313636160 GCF_036898095.1 Palaemon carinicauda | reverse complement strand
GAGGCAAGAGAGCGTGTTAGAAATAGGAATGAATGGCGAGCGATTGTGACGCAGTTCCAGTAGGCCCTGCTGCTTCCTCCGGTGCCTTAGATGACCGCAGAGGTAGCAGCAGTAGGGGATTCAGCATTATGAAGCTTCATCTGTGGTGGATAATGTGGGAGGTTGGGCTGTGGCACCCTAGCAGTACCAGCTGAGCTCGGCTAAGTCCCTTGTTAGGCTGGAGGAACGTGGAGAGTAGAGGTCCCCATTTTTGTTTTGTTTCATTGTTGATGTCGGCTACCCCCAAAAATTGGGGGAAGTGCCTTTGGTATATGTATATATATATATATATATATATATATATATATATATATATATATATATGTATATGTATATATATATATATATATATATATATATATATATATATATATATATATATACATTCAGGAAATGCAGCCGATTCTAGTCCACTGCAGGACAAAGGCCTTGGACTTGAATGCAGTCATGTTTATATGAAAAGTCCCTTTATTTCATATAAGAAATTAATAAAGCTTTAAATCATATAACAGAGTATCGTTAAGAGAGAGAGAGAGAGAGAGAGAGAGAGAGAGAGAGAGAGAGAGAGAGAGAGAGAGAGAGAGAGAGAGAGATATTTCATCAGCAAATATGATGTGTGTATACTCTCTCTCTCTCTCTCTCTCTCTCTCTCTCTCTCTCTCTCTCTCTCTCTCTCTCTCTCTCTCTCTCTCTCTCTCTCTCTCTCTCTCTCTCTCTCTATATATATATATATATATATATATATATATATATATATATATATATATATATATATATATATATATAAAGTATACACACATCATATATAAGCCTATATATATATATATATATATATATATATATATATATATATATATATATATATATATAGATAGATAGATAGATACATATATAAATACATATACATATACATATATATTATATATGTATATATAAATAAATGCATGTATATTTATAGGACATACACATGTATGTAAATTATATAATGAATATTGGAGAGCATACACATACTGCATTTTAAATGTTAGAATCCCAGACACAAAATTATCCCAGGATATCTACATTCCCCAAGACCAACCCGAACCACCAAATTCATCTTTTCTATAGCTCCGTGCCGAGGGCCAATGGCCACCACAAATCTAATTATATCTCAAATTGTAGAAGTGGAACGATCCAGAGCGAATCAAAAGGAAAGAGACGCGGTCAAGGGGCGTAATGAAAAAGAATTAGCAATAAAAAAATCAGCTCCTCCGGGCTGGTCCTACCTTCTTGGAATTCTGGAAGGGTTATGGGAATATAAATACATATACATATATATATATATATATATATATATATATATATATATATATATGTGTGTGTGTGTATGTATATACATGTATATATAAATATATATATATATATATATATATATATATATATATATATATATATATATATATATATATATATATATATATATATATTTATATATTTATATATATATATATATATATATATATATATATATATATATATATATATATATATATAAACATATCATTTCCATCCTGACGTCAGTCTTAGATAGGTCAGGTTCTTCTGTAATCCAAAACATCTTCATTCTAAATTTTCAAGTTTGTGCTTGGCTACCTAAAACAAGGAAATTAACCAAAGCCATGCCAGTAAGTGTGTTTGTTATTTCTTCATAAATTCTCTTACATTCCTGGATTACTTTTATTTGTCACACACCTTATAGCAGAATCTATTTTATGGTAACGGTAAATTGTCTTGCTTTATTTCCTCTTTTGTTTTGCATTACTATAACTGTCATTTTGTGGCCATTTTCCTCTTTGTAAGGGTAGGAAAGACTCTTTAGCTATGGTAAGCAGCTCCCGTAGGAGAATGGTACACTCGGGCAAACAATTCTATCCTATTTGTCTTTGTTAATGTTTTTATAGTTTATATAGGAGATATTCATTTTAATGTTGTTGCTCTTCTTAAATATTTTATTGTTCTTTGTTTCCTTTCCTCACAGGGCTTATTTCATCCTGCTTTTCCAACTAGGGTTTTGGCTTAGCAAGTAATAATAATAATAATAATAATAATGATGATACTACTACTACTACTACTACTACTACTACTACTACTACTACTACTACTAATAATAATAATAATAATAATAATAATAATAATAATAATAATAATAATAATAATCTTCAAAAGAGTAAACAAGAATTGAAGAAACGATCTAGAAAAGTGAGTCGGTAGAGGGAGCACAATATCGCTATGAAATAAACAGCCTTGATTCCTTCTTATATCCCAAGGATTTCAGGAAGATGTTCGTCACTTCTCTTTCCTTCCGTTTATTAACTATTTTTCTTTATCTTTTTCTCCTTGCCCTCCAATAAGAAAAATCTTTATCTTTTTTCTCTTTGCTCTGCAATAAAACAATATCTTTATCTTTTTCTCTTTGCTCTGCAATGAAACAAAAACTTTATCTTTTTCTCTTTGTTCTGCAATCAAAGAAAAATCTTTATATTTTTCTCTTTGCCCGGCAATAAAAAAGAATCTTTATGTTTTTCTCTTTGCTCTGCAATAAAAAAAAATCTTTATCATTTCTTTTTGCTCTGCAATAAAAAAATCTTTATCTTTTTCTCTTTGCTCTGCAAAAAAAAAATCTTTATCTTTTTCTCTTTGCTCTACAATAAGAAAAAATCTTCATATTTTTCTCTTTGCTCTGCAATAAAACAATATCTTTATCTTTTCTCTTTGCTCTGCAATAAGAAAATCTTTATCTTTTTCTCTTTGTTCTGCAATATAAAAATCTTTATCTTTTTCTCTTTGCTCTGCAATAAAAAAAAATCTTTATCTTTTTTCTCCTTGCTCTGTAATAAAAAATAATCTTTATCTTTTTCTCTCCTCTCTCTGCTCTGCAATAAAAAATCTTTATCTTTTCCTCTTTGCTCTGCAAGAAAGAAATCTTTATCTTTTTCTCTTTGCTCTGAAATAAAAAATATCTTTATCTTTTTCTCTTTGCTCTGCAATAAAAAAGAATTTTTATCTTTTTCTCTTGGCTCTGCAATAAAAAATTTCTTTACTTTTTTCTCTTTGCTCTGCAATAGAAATTTTTTTTTATCTTTTTCTCACTGCTCTGCAATAAGAAAATCTTTATATTTTTCTCTTTGCTCTGCAATAAAAAAAAATCTTCATCTTTTTCTCTTTGCTCTGCAATGAAAAAAAATCTTTATATTTTTGTCTTTGCTCTGCAATAAAAAATTTTTTTATCTTTTTCTCTTTCCTCTGCAATGAAAAAATCTTTATCTTTTTCTCTTTGTTCTGCAATAAAAAAATCTTTATCTTTTTCTTTTGGCTCTGCAATAAAAAATAATCTTTATCTTTTTCTCTTTGCTCTGCAATAAAAAAATCTTTATCTTTTTCTCTTTGCTCTACAATGAAAAAAAAATCTTTATCTTTTTCTCTTTGCTCTGCAATAAAAAAATCTTTATCATTTTCTCTTTGCTCTACAATGGAAAAAGATCTTTATCTTTTTCTCTTCGCTCTGCAAAAAAAAACTTTATCTTTTTCTCTTAAACTGCAATAAAACAAAATCTTTATCTTTTTCTCTTTGCTCTGCAATAAAATGAATTCTTCATCTTTTTCTCTTTGTTCTGCAATAAAACTAAGTCTTCATCTTTTCCTCTTTGCTCTGCAATAAAACATCTTTATCTTTTTCTCTTTGCTCTGTGATAAAAGAATATTCATCTTTTTCTCTTTGTTTTGCAATAATAAATAATCCTTATCTTTTTTTCTTTACTCTGCAATAAAAAAGTCTTTATCTTTTCCTCTTTGCTCTGCAATAAAAAATAATCTTTATCTTTTTTTCTTTGCTCTGCAATAAAAAAATAATCTTTATCTTTTTCTCTTTGCTCTGCAATGAATCAAAATCTTTATCTTTTTCTCCCTGCTCTGAAATAAGAAAAAATCTTTATCTTTTTCTCTTTACTCTGCAATAAAAAATAATCTTTATCTTTTTCTCTTTGCTCTGCAATAAAAAAATCTTTATCTTTTTCTCTTTGCTCTACAATGAAAAAAAATCTTTATCTTTTTCTTTTTGCTCTGTAATAAAAAAAAACTTCATCTTTTTCTCTTTGACTGCAATAAAACAAAATCTTTATCTTTTTCTCTTTGCTCTGCAATAAAATAAAATCTCCATCTTTTTCTCTTTGTTCTGCAATAAAACGAAGTCTTCATCTTTTTCTCTTTGCTCTGCAATAAAACAAAATCTTTGTCTTTTCCTCTTTGCTCTGCAATAAAAAATCTTTATCTCTATCTCTTTGCTCTGCAATGAAAGAATCTTTATCTTTTTCTCTTTGTTTTGCAATAATAAATAATCCTTATCTTTTTCTCTTTGCTCTGCAATAAAAAAATCTTTATCTTTTCCTCTTTGCTCTGCAATAAAATAATAATCTTTATCTTTTTCTCTTGGCTCTGCAATAAAAAATAATCTTCATCTTTTTCTCTTTGCTCTGCAAAAAATCAAAATCTTTATCTTTTTCTCCCTGCTCTGAAATAAGAAAAATCTTTATCTTTTTCTCTTTGCTCTGCAATAAAAAAATAATCTTTATTTTTTTCTCTTTGCTCTGCAATAAAACAAAATCTTTATCTTTTTCTCTTTGCTCTGCAATAAAAAATTTTTTTTATCTTGTTCTCTTTGCTCTACAATGAAAAAAAAATCTTTACCTTTTTCTCTTTGCTCTGTAATAAAAAAAACTTCATCTTTTTATCTTTGACTGCAATAAAACAAAATCTTTATCTTTTTCTCTTTGCTCTGCAATTAAATAAAATCTTCATCTTTTTCTCTTTGTTCTGCAATAAAACAAAGTCTTTATCTTTTTCTCTTTGCTCTGCAATAAAAAAATCTTTATCTCTTCCTCATTGCTCTGCAATAAAAAAAATCTTGATCTTTTTCTCTTTGCTTTGAAATAAAAAAGAATCTTTATCTTTTTCTCTTTGCTCTACAATAAAAAAATTATCTTTTTCTCTTTGCTCAGCAATAAAAAATTTTTTTATCTTTTTCTCTTTGCTCTGCAATGAAAAAATCTTTATCTTTTTCTCTTTGCTCAGCAATAAAAAGATCTTTATCTTTCTCTCATTGCTCTGCAATAAAAAAAATCTTTATCTTTTTCTCTTTGCTCTGCAATAGAAAAAATTTATATCTTTTTCTCCTTGCTCTGCAATAAAAAAAAATCTTTATCTTTTTCTCTTTGATCTGCAATTAAAAAATCTTTACCTTTTTCTCTTTGCTCTGCGATGAAAAAAAATCTTTATCTTTTTCTCTTTGCTCTGCAATAAAAAAATCTTCATCTTTTTCTCTCTGCTCTGCAAAAAAAATCTTCATCTTTTTCTCTTTTCTCTGCAATAAAAAATCTTCATCTTTTTCTCTTTGCTCTGCTATAAGAAAAAAATCTCTATTTTTTTCTCTTTGCTCTGCAATAAGAAAAAATCTTTTTTTTTTCTCTTTGCTCTGCAATGAAAAAAAAACTTTATCTTTTTTTCTTTGCTCTGCTATAAGGAAAAAACTTTATCTTTTTCTCTTTGCTCTGCAATAAAAAAATCTTTTTCTTTTTCTCTTTGCTCTGCAATGAGAAAAATCTTTATCTTTTTCTCTTTGCTCTGCAATAAAAAAAAATCTTCATCTTTTTCTCTTTGCTCTGCTATAAGAAAAAATTCTTTATCTTTTTCCTTTGCTCTGCAATAAAAAAATCATTTTCTTTTTCTCTTTGCTCTGCAATAAAAACATCTTTATTTTTTCCTTTGCTCTGCAATAAAAATTTTATCTTTTTCTCTTTGCTCTACAATAAAAAAATTATCTTTTTCTCTTTGCTCTGCAATAAAAAAAATCCTCATCTTTTCTCTTTGCTCTGCAATAAAAAAATCTTCATCTTTTTCTCTTTGCTCTGCTATAAAAAAAAATCTTTATCTTTTTCTCTTTGCTCCGCATAAAAAAAATCTTTATCTTTTTCTCTTTGCTCTGCAATAAAAAAAATCTTTATCTTTTTCTCTTTGCTCTGCAATAAAAAAAATCTTTATCTTTTTCTCTTTGCTCTGCATAAAAAAAATCTTCATCTTTTTCTCTTTGCTCTGCAAAAAAAAAATCTTATCTTTTTCTCTTTGCTCTGCAATAAAAAAAATCTTCATCTTTTTCTCTTTGCTCTGCAATAAAAAATCTTCATCTTTTTCTCTTTGCTCTGCAATAAGAAAAAATCTTTATCTTTTTCTCTTTGCTCTGCAATAAAAAAAATCTTTATCTTTTTCTCTTTGCTCTGCAATAAAAAAATATCTTTATCTTTTTCTCTTTGCTCTGCATAAAAAAATCTTATCTTTTTCTCTGCTCTGCAATAAGAAAAAATCTTTATCTTTTTCTCTTTACTCTGCAATAGAAAAAATCTTTATCTTTTTCTCTTTGCTCTGCAATAAAAAAATCTTTATCTTTTTCTCTTTGCTCTGCAATGAAAAAAATCTTTATCTTTTTCTCTTTGCTCTGCAATAAAAAAAAATCTTCATCTTTTTCTCTTTGCTGCAATAAAAAAAATCTTTATCTTTTTCTCTTTGCTCTGCAATAAAAAAAATCTTCATCTTTTTCTCTTTGTCTGCAATAAAAAATCTTCATCTTTTTCTCTTTGCTCTGCAATAAAAAAAATCTTTTCTTTTTCTCTTTGCTCTGCAATAAAAAAAATCTTTATCTTTTTCTCTTTGCTCTGCAATAAAAAATCTTTATCTTTTTCTCTTTGCTCTGCAATAAAAATAATCTTATCTTTTTCTCTTTGCTCTGCAATAAAAAAATCTTTATCTTTTTCTCTTTGCTCTGCAATAAAATAATAATCTTTATCTTTTTCTCTTTGCTCTGCAATAAAAAATAATCTTCATCTTTTTCTCTTTGCTCTGCAATAAAAAAAATCTTTATCTTTTTCTCTTTGCTCTGCAATAAAAAAAATCTTTATCTTTTTCTCTTTGCTCTGCAATAAAAAAATAATCTTTATCTTTTTCTCTTTGCTCTGCAATAAAACAAAATCTTTATCTTTTTCTCTTTGCTCTGCAATAAAAAATTTTTATCTTTTTCTCTTTGCTCTGCAATAAAAATAAATCTTTATCTTTTTCTCTTTGCTCTGCAATAAAAAAATCTTTATCTTTTTCTCTTTGCTGCAATAAAAAAAATCTTTATCTTTTTCTCTTTGCTCTGCAATAAAAAAATCTTCATCTTTTTCTCTTTGTCTGCATAAAACAAAATCTTTATCTTTTTCTCTTTGCTCTGCTAATAAAAAATCTTTATCTTTTTCTCTTTGCTCTGCAATAAAAAAAATCTTTATCTTTTTCTCTTTGCTCTTTCAATAAAAAAAATCTTTATCTTTTTCTCTTTGCTCTGCAATAAAAAAAATCTTTATCTTTTTCTCTTTGCTCTGCAATGAAAATCTTTATCTTTTTCTCTTTGCTCTGCAATAAAAAATCTTTATCTTTTTCTCTTTGCTCTGCAATAAAAAAAATCTTTATCTTTTTCTTTGCTCTGCAATAAAAAAAATCTTTATCTTTTTCTCTTTGCTCTGCAATAAAAAAATCTTTATCTTTTTCTCTTTGCTCTGCAATAAAAAAAATCTTTATCTTTTTCTCTTTGCTCTGCAATAAAAAATTTTTTTTATCTTTTTCTCTTTGCTCTGCAATTAAAAAATCTTTACTTTTTCTCTTTGCTCTGCATGAAAAAAAATCTTTATCTTTTTCTCTTTGCTCTGCAATAAAAAAAATCTTCATCTTTTTCTCTTTGCTCTGCAAAAAAAATCTTCATCTTTTTCTCTTTGCTCTGCAATAAAAAATCTTCATCTTTTTCTCTTTGCTCTGCATAAGAAAAAAATCTTATCTTTTTCTCTTTGCTCTGCAATAAGAAAAAATCTTTTTCTTTTTCTCTTTGCTCTGCAATAAAAAAAACTTTATCTTTTTCTCTTTGCTCTGCAATAAAAAAAACTTTATCTTTTTCTCTTTGCTCTGCAATAAAAAAATCTTTTCTTTTTCTCTTTGCTCTGCAATGAAAAAAAATCTTTATCTTTTTCTCTTTGCTCTGCAATAAAAAAATCTTCATCTTTTTCTCTTTGCTCTGCATAAGAAAAAATCTTTATCTTTTTCTCTTTGCTCTGCAATAAAAAAAATCTTTTCTTTTTCTCTTTGCTCTGCAATAAAAAATCTTTATCTTTTTCTCTTTGCTCTGCAATAAAAAATCTTCATCTTTTTCTCTTTGCTCTGCAATAAGAAAAAATCTTTATCTTTTTCTCTTTGCTCTGCAATAAAAAAAATCTTTATCTTTTTCTCTTTGCTCTGCAATAAAAAAATCTTTATCTTTTTCTCTTTGCTCTGCAATAAAAAAAATCTTTATCTTTTTCTCTTTGCTCTGCAATAAAAAAATTATCTTTTTCTCTTTGCTCTGCAATAAAAAAAATCTTTATCTTTTTCTCTTTGCTCTGCAATAAAAAAAATCTTTATCTTTTTCTCTTTGCTCTGCAATAAAAAAAAATCTTTATCTTTTTCTCTTTGCTCTGCAATAAGAAAAAATCTTTATCTTTTTCTCTTTGCTCTGCAATAAAAAAATCTTTATCTTTTTCTCTTTGCTCTGCAATAAAAAAAATCTTTATCTTTTTCTCTTTGCTCTGCAATAAAAAAATCTTTTTCTTTTTCTCTTTGCTCTGCATAAAAAAAAATCTTCATCTTTTTCTCTTTGCTCTGCAATAAAAAAATCTTCATCTTTTTCTCTTTGCTCTGCATAAGAAAAAATCTTTATCTTTTTCTCTTTGCTCTGCAATAAAAAAATCTTTCTTTTTCTCTTTGCTCTGCAATAAAAAATCTTTATCTTTTTTCTTTGCTCTGCAATAAAAAAATCTTCATCTTTTTCTCTTTGCTCTGCAAAAAAAAAACTTTATCTTTTTCTCTTTGCTCTGCAATAAGAAAAAATCTTTATCTTTTTCTCTTTGCTCTGCAATAAAAAATCATCATCTTTTTCTCTTTGCTCTGCAATAAGAAAAAAATCTTTATCTTTTTCTCTTTGCTCTGCATAAAATAAAAAATCATCTTTTTCTCTGATTGCTGAGAATAAAATTTTTATCTTTTTCTCTTTGCTGCAATAAAAAAAATATTTTTCTTTTTCTCTTTGCTCTGCAATAAAAAATCTTCATCTTTTTCTCTTTGCTCTGCAATAAAAAATCTTCATCTTTTTCTCTTTGCTCTGCAAGAAAAAATCTTTATCTTTTTCTCTTTGCTCTGCATAAAAAATATTTATCTTTTTCTCTTTGCTCTGCAATAAAAAAATCTTATCTTTTTCTCTATTGCTCTGCAATAAAAAAATCTTTATCTTTTCTCTTTGCTCTGCAATAAAAAATAATCTTTATCTTTTTCTCTTTGCTCTGCAATAAAAAAATAATCTTTATCTTTTTCTCTTTGATCTGCAATAAAAAAATCTTTATCTTTTTCTCTTTGCTCTGAAAAAAAAAAAATCTTTATCTTTTTCTCTTTGCTCTGCAATAAAAAATAATCTTTATCTTTTTCTCTTTGCTCTGCAATAAAAAAATCTTTTCTTTTTCTCTTTGCTCTGCAATAAAAAAAATCTTTATCTTTTTCTCTTTGCTCTGCAATAAAAAAACTTCATCTTTTTCTCTTTGCTGCAATAAAAAAAATCTTTATCTTTTTCTCTTTGCTCTGCAATAAAAAAAATCTTTATCTTTTTCTCTTTGCTCTGCAATAAAAAAAATCTTTATCTTTTTCTCTTTGCTCTGCAATAAAAAAAATCTTTATCTTTTTCTCTTTGCTCTGCAATAGAAAAAATCTTATATCTTTTTCTCTTGCTCTGCAATAAAAAAAATCTTTATCTTTTTCTCTTTGCTCTGCAATAAAAAATTTTATCTTTTTCTCTTTGCTCTGCAATAAAAAATCTTTACTTTTTCTCTTTGCTCTGCAATAAAAAAAATCTTTATCTTTTTCTCTTTGCTCTGCAATAAAAAAATCTTCATCTTTTTCTCTTTGCTCTGCAAAAAAAATCTTCATATTTTTCTCTTTGCTCTGCAATAAAAAATCTTCATCTTTTTCTCTTTGCTCTGCATAAGATAAAAAATCTTATTTTTTTCTCTTTGCTCTGCAATAAAAAAAATCTTTTTCTTTTTCTCTTTGCTCTGCAATAAAAAAAACTTTATCTTTTTTCTTTGCTCTGCAATAAAAAAAACTTTATCTTTTTCTCTTTGCTCTGCAATAAAAAAATCTTTTCTTTTTCTCTTTGCTCTGCAATGAAAATTTTATCTTTTTCTCTTTGCTCTGCAATAAAAAAAATCTTTATCTTTTTCTCTTTGCTCTGCAATAAGAAAAAAATCTTTATCTTTTTCTCTTTGCTCTGCAATAAAAAAAATCTTTATCTTTTTCTCTTTGCTCTGCAATAAAAAAATCTTTATCTTTTTCTCTTTGCTCTGCAATAAAAAATCTTTATCTTTTTCTCTTTGCTCTGCATAAAAAAAATTCTTTATCTTTTTCTCTTTGCTCTGCAATAAAAAAAATCATTTTCTTTTTCTCTTTGCTCTGCAATAAAAAATCTTTATCTTTTTCCTTTGCTCTGCAATAAAAATTTTATCTTTTTCTCTTTGCTCTACAATAAAAAATCTTTATCTTTTTCTCTTGCTCTGCAATAAAAAAAATCTCATCTCTTTCTCTTTGCTCTGCTAAAAAAAATCTTTATCTTTTTCTCTTTGCTCTTGCTATAAGAAAAAAATCTTTATCTTTTTCTCTTTGCTCTGCTAAGAAAAAATCTTTATCTTTTTCTCTTTGCTCTGCAATAAAAAAAATCTTTATCTTTTTCTCTTTGCTCTGCAATAAAAAAAATCTTTATCTTTTTCTCTTTGCTCTGCAATAAAAAATCTTTTTCTTTTTCTCTTTGCTCTGCAATAAAAAAATCTTCATCTTTTTCTCTTTGCTCTGCAATAAAAAAATCTTCATCTTTTTCTCTTTGCTCTGCATAAGAAAAAATCTTTATCTTTTTCTCTTTGCTCTGCAATAAAAAAATATTTTTCTTTTTCTCTTTGCTCTGCAATAAAAAATCTTTATCTTTTTCTCTTTGCTCTGCAATAAAAAAATCTTTATCTTTTTCTCTTTGCTCTGCAATAAAAAAACTTTATCTTTTTCTCTTTGCTCTGCAATAAAAAAAATCTTCATCTTTTTCTCTTTGCTCTGCAATAAAAAATCTTCATCTTTTTCTCTTTGCTCTGCTATAAGAAAAAAATCTTTATCTTTTTCTCTTTGCTCTGCATAAAGAAAAAAATCATCTTTTTCTCTTTGCTGCAAATAAAATTTTTATCTTTTTCTCTTTGCTCTGCAATAAAAAAAATATTTTTCTTTTTCTCTTTGCTCTGCAATAAAAAATCTTCATCTTTTTCTCTTTGCTCTGCAATAAAAAAATCTTCATCTTTTTCTCTTTGCTCTGCAATAAAAAAATCTTTATCTTTTTCTCTTTGCTCTGCTATAAAAAAATCTTATCTTTTTCTCTTTGCTCTGCAATAAAAAAATCTTTATCTTTTTCTCTTGCTCTGCAATAAAAAAATCTTTATCTTTTTCTCTTTGCTCTGCAATAAAAAATAATCTTTATCTTTTTCTCTTTGCTCTGCAATAAAAAAATATCTTTATCTTTTTCTCTTTGCTCTGCAATAAAAAAATCTTTATCTTTTTCTCTTTGCTCTGCAATAAGAAAAAATCTTTATCTTTTTCTCTTTGCTCTGCAATAAAAAAAATCTTTATCTTTTTCTCTTTGCTCTGCAATAAAAAAATCTTTATCTTTTTCTCTTTGCTCTGCAATAAAAAAATCTTTATCTTTTTCTCTTTGCTCTGCAATAAAAAAAATCTTCATCTTTTTCTCTTTGCTGCAATAAAAAAAATCTTTATCTTTTTCTCTTTGCTCTGCAATAAAAAAAATCTTTATCTTTTTCTCTTTGCTCTGCAATAAAAAAAATCTTTATCTTTTTCTCTTTGCTCTGCAATAAAAAAAATCTTTATCTTTTTCTCTTTGCTCTGCAATAAAAAAATCTTATATCTTTTTCTCTTTGCTCTGCAATAAAAAAAATCTTTATCTTTTTCTCTTTGCTCTGCAATAAAAAAAATTTATCTTTTTCTCTTTGCTCTGCAATAAAAAAAAATCTTTATCTTTTTCTCTTTGCTCTGCAATAAAAAAATCTTCATCTTTTTCTCTTTGCTCTGCAAAAAAATCTTCATCTTTTTCTCTTTGCTCTGCAATAAAAAATCTTTATCTTTTTCTCTTTGCTCTGCATAAGAAAAAAATCTCTATTTTTTCTCTTTGCTCTGCAATAAAAAAAATCTTTTTCTTTTTCTCTTTGCTCTGCAATAAAAAAAACTTTATCTTTTTCTCTTTGCTCTGCAATAAAAAAAACTTTATCTTTTTCTCTTTGCTCTGCAATAAAAAAATCTTTTCTTTTTCTCTTTGCTCTGCAATGAAAAAATTTTATCTTTTTCTCTTTGCTCTGCAATAAAAAAAATCTTCATCTTTTTCTCTTTGCTCTGCAATAAGAAAAAATCTTTATCTTTTTCTCTTTGCTCTGCAATAAAAAAAATCTTTTCTTTTTCTCTTTGCTCTGCAATGAAAAAAATCTTTATCTTTTTCTCTTTGCTCTGCAATAAAAAATCTTCATCTTTTTCTCTTTGCTCTGCTATAAGAAAAAATCTTTATCTTTTTCTCTTTGCTCTGCAATAAAAAAAATCTTTTCTTTTTCTCTTTGCTCTGCAATAAAAAATCTTTATCTTTTTCTCTTTGCTCTGCAATAAAAAAATCTTTATCTTTTTCTCTTTGCTCTGCAATAAAATAATCATCTTTTTCTCTTTGCTCTGCAATAAAAAAAATCTCATCTTTTTCTCTTTGCTCTGCTAAAAAAAATCTTCATCTTTTTCTCTTTGCTTGCATAAAAAAAAATCTTTATCTTTTTCTCTTTGCTCTGCAATAAAAAAAATCTTTATCTTTTTCTCTTTGCTCTGCAATAAAAAAAATCTTTATCTTTTTCTCTTTGCTCTGCAATAAAAAAAATCTTTATCTTTTTCTCTTTGCTCTGCAATAAAAAATCTTTATCTTTTTCTCTTTGCTCTGCAATAAAAAAATCTTTATCTTTTTCTCTTTGCTCTGCAATAAAAAATCTTTATCTTTTTCTCTTTGCTCTGCAATAAAAAAAATCTTTATCTTTTTCTCTTTGCTCTGCAATAAAAAAATATTTTTCTTTTTCTCTTTGCTCTGCAATAAAAAATCTTTATCTTTTTCTCTTTGCTCTGCAATAAAAAAATCTTCATCTTTTTCTCTTTGCACTGCAAAAAAAAACTTTATCTTTTTCTCTTTGCTCTGCAATAAAAAAAATCTTCATCTTTTTCTCTTTGCTCTGCAATAAAAAATCTTCATCTTTTTCTCTTTGCTCTGCAATAAAAAAAATCTTTATCTTTTTCTCTTTGCTCTGCAATAAAAAATCTCATCTTTTTCTCTTTGCTGAACATAAAATCTTTTATCTTTTTCTCTTTGCTGCAATAAAAAAAATCTTTTTCTTTTTCTCTTTGCTCTGCAATAAAAAATTCTTCATCTTTTTCTCTTTGCTCTGCAATAAAATAATCTTTATCTTTTTCTCTTTGCTCTGCAATAAAAAAATCTTTATCTTTTTCTCTTTGCTCTGCATAAAAAATATCTTTATCTTTTTCTCTTTGCTCTGCAATAATAAAAATCTTTATCTTTTTCTCTTTGCTCTGCAATAAAAAAATCTTTATCTTTTTCTCTTTGCTCTGCAATAAAAAAAATCTTTATCTTTTTCTCTTTGCTCTGCAATAAAAAATAATCTTTATCTTTTTCTCTTTGCTCTGCAATAAAAAAATCTTTATCTTTTTCTCTTTGCTCTGCAATAAAAAAAATCTTTATCTTTTTCTCTTACTCTGCAATAAAAAAAATCTTTATCTTTTTCTCTTTGCTCTGCAATAAAAAAATCTTTACTTTTTCTCTTTGCTCTGCAATAAAAAAAATCTTTATCTTTTTCTCTTTGCTCTGCAATAAAAAAAACTTTATCTTTTTCTCTTTGCTGCAATAAAAAAAATCTTTATCTTTTTCTCTTTGCTCTGCAATAAAAAAAATCTTTATCTTTTTCTCTTTGCTCTGCAATAAAAAAAAACTTTATCTTTTTCTCTTTGCTCTGCAATAAGAAAAAACTTTATCTTTTTCTCTTTGCTCTGCAATAAAAAATCTTTATCTTTTTCTCTTTGCTCTGCAATAAAAAAAATCTTTATCTTTTTCTCTTTGCTCTGCAATAAAAAAAATCTTCATCTTTTTCTCTTTGCTCTGCAATAAAAAAAATCTTTATCTTTTTCCCTTTGCTCTGCAATAAAAAAAATCTTTATCTTTTTCTCTTTGCTCTGCAATAAAAAAATCTTTATCTTTTTCTCTTTGCTCTGCAATAAAAAAAATCTTTATCTTTTTCTCTTTGCTCTGCATAAAAAAAAATCTTTTCTTTTTCTCTTTGCTCTGCAATAAAAAATCTTTATCTTTTTCTCTTTGCTCTGCAATGAAAAAATTTTATCTTTTTCTCTTTGCTCTGCAATAAAAAAAATCTATCTTTTTCTCTTTGCTCTGCAATAAAAAAAATCTCATCTTTTTCTCTTTGCTCTGCTAAAAAAAATCTTCATCTTTTTCTCTTTGCTCTGCATAAGAAAAAAATCTTTATCTTTTTCTCTTTGCTCTGCTATAAGAAAAAATCTTTATATTTTTCTCTTTGCTCTGCAATAAAAAAAATCTTTATCTTTTTCTCTTTGCTCTGCAATAAGAAAAAATCTTTATCTTTTTCTCTTTGCTCTGCAATAAAAAAATCTTTTTCTTTTTCTCTTTGCTCTGCAATAAAAAAATCTTTATCTTTTTCTCTTTGCTCTGCAATAAAAAAATCTTCATCTTTTTCTCTTTGCTCTGCTATAAGAAAAAATCTTTATCTTTTTCTCTTGCTCTGCAATAAAAAAAACTTTTCTTTTTCTCTTTGCTCTGCAATAAGAAAAAATCTTTATCTTTTTCTCTTTGCTCTGCAATAAAAAATCTTCATCTTTTTCTCTTTGCTCTGCAATAAGAAAAAATCTTTATCTTTTTCTCTTTGCTCTGCAATAAAAAATCTTTATCTTTTTCTCTTTGCTCTGCAATAAAAAAAATCTTTATCTTTTTCTCTTTGCTCTGCAATAAAAAAATCTTTATCTTTTTCTCTTTGCTCTGCAATAAAAAAATCTTTATCTTTTTCTCTTTGCTCTGCAATAAAAAAATCTTCATCTTTTTCTCTTTGCTCTGCAATAAGAAAAAATCTTTATCTTTTTCTCTTTGCACTGCAATAAAAAAACTTTATCTTTTTCTCTTTGCTCTGCAATAAAAAAAATCTTCATCTTTTTCTCTTTGCTCTGCAATAAAAAAATCTTTATCTTTTTCTCTTTGCTCTGCAATAAAAAAATATTTTTCTTTTTCTCTTTGCTCTGCAATAAAAAATCTTTATCTTTTTCTCTTTGCTCTGCATAAAAAAAATCTTCATCTTTTTCTCTTTGCTCTGCAAAAAAAAAACTTTATCTTTTTCTCTTTGCTCTGCAATAAGAAAAAATCTTCATCTTTTTCTCTTTGCTCTGCAATAAAAAATCTTCATCTTTTTCTCTTTGCTCTGCAATAAGAAAAATCTTTATCTTTTTCTCTTTGCTCTGCAGTAAAATAATCAAAAATCATCTTTTTCTCTTTGCTCTGCAGGAATAAAATCTTTTATCTTTTTCTCTTTGCTCTGCAATAAAAAAAATCTTTATCTTTTTCTCTTTGCTCTGCAATAAAAAAAATTTTATCTTTTTCTCTTTGCTCTGCAATAAAAAAATCTTCATCTTTTTCTCTTTGCTCTGCAATAAAAAATCTTCATCTTTTTCTCTTTGCTCTGCAAAAAAAAAATTATCTTTTTCTCTTTGCTCTGCAATAAGAAAAAATCTTCATCTTTTTCTCTTTGCTCTGCAATAAAAAATCTTTATCTTTTTCTCTTTGCTCTGCATAAGAAAAAAATCTTTATCTTTTTCTCCTTGCACTGCAAAAAAAAAAACTTTATCTTTTTCTCTTTGCTCTGCAATAAGAAAAAATCTTCATCTTTTTCTCTTTGCTCTGCAATAAAAAATCTTCATCTTTTTCTCTTTGCTCTGCTATAAGAAAAAATCTTTATCTTTTTCTCTTTGCTCTGCAGTAAAGGATATATCAGAAAAGGGTCATCGTAATTCTGTGATTTGTGAGGACATAAAATTGTTTATCTTTTTCTCTTTGACTGCAATAAAACAAAATATTTATCTTTTTCTCTTTGCTCTGCAATAAAATGAATTTTTCATCTTTTTCTCTTTGTTCGCAATAAAACTAAGTCTTCATCTTTTCCCCTTTGCTCTGCAATAAAACATCTTTATCTTTTTCTCTTTGCTCTGTGATAAAAGAATATTTATCTTTTTTTCTTTGTTTTGCAATAATAAATAATCCTTATCTTTTTCTCTTTGCTCTGCAATAAAAAAGTCTTTATCTTTTCCTCTTTGCTCTGCAATAAAAAATAATCTTTATCTTTTTCTCTTTGCTCTGCAATAAAAAAATAATCTTTATCTTTTTCTCTTTGTTCTGCATTAAATCAAAATCTTTATCTTTTTCTCCCTGCTCTGAAATAAGAAAAAAATCTTTATCTTTTTCTCTTTACTCTGCAATAGAAAATAATCTTTATCTTTTTCTCTTTGCTCTGCAATAAAAAAAACTTCATCTTTTTCTCTTTGACTGCAATAAAACAAAATCTTTATCTTTTTCTCTTTGCTCTGCAATAAAATAAAATCTTCATCTTTTTCTCTTTGTTATGCAATAAAACAAAGTCTTCATCTTTTTCTCTTTGCTCTGCAATAAAACAAAATCTTTGTCTTTTCCTCTTTGCTCTGCAATAAAAAATCTTTATCTTTATTCTTTGCTCTGCAATAAAAGAATCTTTATCTTTTTCTCTTTGTTTTGCAATAATAAATAATCGTTATCTTTTTCTCTTTGCTCTGCAATAAAAAAATTTTATCTTTTCCTCTTTGCTCTGCAATAAAATAATAATCTTTATCTTTTCTCTTGGCTCTGCAATAAAAAATAATCTTCATCTTTTTCTCTTTGCTCTGCAAAAAATCAAAATCTTTATCTTTTTCTCCCTGCTCTAAAATAAGAAAAATCTTTATCTTTTTCTCTTTGCTCTGCAATAAAAAAATAATCTTTATCTTTTTCTCTTTGCTCTGCAATAAAACAAAATCTTTATCTTTTTCTTTTTGCTCTGCAATAAAAAATTTTGTTTATCTTGTTCTCTTTGCTCTACAATGAAAAAAAAATCTTTATCTTTTTCCCTTTGCTCTGCAATAAAAAAAAACTTCATCTTTTTCTCTTTGACTGCAATAAAACAAAATCTTTATCTTTTTCTCTTTGCTCTGCAATAAAATAAAATCTTCATCTTTTTCTCTTTGTTCTGCTATAAAACAAAGTCTTTATCTTTTTCTCTTCGCTCTGCAATAAAAAAATCTTTATCTCTTCCTCATTGCTCTGCAATAAAAAAAATCTTGATCTTTTTCTCTTTGCTTTGCAATAAAAAAGAATCTTTATCTTTTTCTCTTTGCTCTACAATAAAAAAATTATCTTTTTCTCTTTTCTCAGCAATGAAAATTTTTGTTATCTTTTTCTCTTTGCTCTGCAATGAAAAAATCTTTATCTTTTTCTCTTTGCTCAGCAATAAAAAAAATCTTTATCTTTCTTCATTGCTCTGCAATAAAAAAAAAACTTTATCTTTTTCTCTTTGCTCTTCAATAGAAAAAATTTATATCTTTTTCTCCTTGCTCTGCAATAAAAAAAATCTTTATCTTTTTCTCTTTGCTTTGCAATAAAAAAATTTTTTATCTTTTTCACTTTGATCTGCAATTAAAAAATCTTTACCTTTTTCTCTTTGCTCTGCGATGAAAAAAAAATCTTTATCTTTTTCTCTTTGCTCTGCAATAAAAAAATCTTCATCTTTTTCTCTTTGCTCTGCAAAAAAAATCTTCATCTTTTTCTCTTTACTCTGCAATAAAAAATCTTCATGTTTTTCTCTTTGCTCTGCTATAAGAAAAAAATCTCTATTTTTTTCTCTTTGCTCTGCAATAAGAAAAAATCTTTTTCTTTTTCTCTTTGCTCTGCAATGAAAAAAAACTTTATCTTTTTTTCTTTGCTCTGCTATAAGGAAAAAACTTTATCTTTTTCTCTTTGCTCTGCAATAAAAAAATCTTTTTCTTTTTCTCTTTGCTCTGCAATGAAAAAATTCTTTATCTTTTTCTCTTTGCTCTGCAATAAAAAAAATCTTCATCTTTTTCTCTTTGCTCTGCTATAAGAAAAAAATCTTTATCTTTTTCTCTTTGCTCTGCAATAAAAAAAATCTTTTTCTTTTTCTCTTTGCTCTGCAATGAAAAAAATCTTTATCTTTTTCTCTTTGCTCTGCAATAAAAATATCTTCATCTTTTTCTCTTTGCTCTGCTATAAGAAAAAATTCTTTATCTTTTTCTCTTTGCTCTGCAATAAAAAAATATTTTTCTTTTTCTCTTTGCTCTGCAATGAAAAAATCTTTATCTTTTTCTCTTTGCTCTGCAATAAAAAAAATCCTCATCTCTTTCTCTTTGCTCTGCTAAAAAAAATCTTCATCTTTTTCTCTTTGCTCTGCTATAAGAAAAAAATCTTTATCTTTTTCTCTTTGCTCCGCTATAAGAAAAAATCTTTATATTTTTCTCTTTGCTCTGCAATAAAAAAAATCTTTATCTTTTTCTCTTTGCTCTGCAATAAGGAAAAAATCTTTATCTTTTTCTCTTTGCCTGCAATAAAAAAATCTTTTTCTTTTTCTCTTTGCTCTGCAATAAAAAAATCTTCATATTTTTCTCTTTGCTCTGCAATAAAAAAATCTTCATCTTTTTCTCTTTGCTCTGCTATAAGAAAAAAATCTTTATCTTTTTCTCCTTGCACTGCAAAAAAAAACTTTATCTTTTTCTCTTTGCTCTGCAATAAGAAAAAATCTTCATCTTTTTCTCTTTGCTCTGCAATAAAAAATCTTCATCTTTTTCTCTTTGCTCTGCAATAAGAAAAAATCTTCATCTTTTTCTCTTTGCTCTGCAATAAAAAATCTTTATCTTTTTCTCTTTGCTCTGCAATAAGGAAAAAATCTTTATCTTTTTCTCTTTGCTCTGCAATAAAAAAATCTTTTTCTTTTTCTCTTTGCTCTGCAATAAAAAAATCTTCATCTTTTCCTCTTTGCTCTGCAATAAAAAAATCTTCATCTTTTTCTCTTTGCTCTGCTATAAGAAGAAAATCTTTATCTTTTTCTCCTTGCACTGCAAAAAAAAACTTTATTTTTTTCTCTTTGCTCTGCAATAAGAAAAAATCTTCATCTTTTTCTCTTTGCTCTGCAATAAAAAATCTTTATCTTTTTCTCTTTGCTCTCCAATAAAAAAATATTTTTCTTTTTCTCTTTGCTCTGCAATGAAAAAATCTTTATCTTTTTCTCTTTGCTCTGCATTAAAAAAAATCTTCATCTTTTTCTCCTTGCACTGCAAAAAAAAAAAACTTTATCTTTTTCTCTTTGCTCTGCAATAAGAAAAAATCTTCATCTTTTTCTCTTTGCTCTGCAATAAAAAATCTTCATCTTTTTCTCTTTGCTCTGCTATAAGAAAAAATCTTTATCTTTTTCTCTTTGCTCTGCAGTAAAGGATATATCAGAAAAGGGTCATCGTAATTCTGTGATTTGTGAGGACATAAAATTGTTTATCTTTTTCTCTTTGACTGCAATAAAACAAAATATTTATCTTTTTCTCTTTGCTCTGCAATAAAATGAATTTTTCATCTTTTTCTCTTTGTTCTGCAATAAAACTAAGTCTTCATCTTTTCCCCTTTGCTCTGCAATAAAACATCTTTATCTTTTTCTCTTTGCTCTGTGATAAAAGAATATTTATCTTTTTTTCTTTGTTTTGCAATAATAAATAATCCTTATCTTTTTCTCTTTGCTCTGCAATAAAAAAGTCTTTATCTTTTCCTCTTTGCTCTGCAATAAAAAATAATCTTTATCTTTTTCTCTTTGCTCTGCAATAAAAAAATAATCTTTATCTTTTTCTCTTTGTTCTGCATTAAATCAAAATCTTTATCTTTTTCTCCCTGCTCTGAAATAAGAAAAAAATCTTTATCTTTTTCTCTTTACTCTGCAATAGAAAATAATCTTTATCTTTTTCTCTTTGCTCTGCAATAAAAAAAAACTTCATCTTTTTCTCTTTGACTGCAATAAAACAAAATCTTTATCTTTTTCTCTTTGCTCTGCAATAAAATAAAATCTTCATCTTTTTCTCTTTGTTATGCAATAAAACAAAGTCTTCATCTTTTTCTCTTTGCTCTGCAATAAAACAAAATCTTTGTCTTTTCCTCTTTGCTCTGCAATAAAAAATCTTTATCTTTATCTCTTTGCTCTGCAATAAAAGAATCTTTATCTTTTTCTCTTTGTTTTGCAATAATAAATAATCGTTATCTTTTTCTCTTTGCTCTGCAATAAAAAAATTTTATCTTTTCCTCTTTGCTCTGCAATAAAATAATAATCTTTATCTTTTTCTCTTGGCTCTGCAATAAAAAATAATCTTCATCTTTTTCTCTTTGCTCTGCAAAAAATCAAAATCTTTATCTTTTTCTCCCTGCTCTAAAATAAGAAAAATCTTTATCTTTTTCTCTTTGCTCTGCAATAAAAAAATAATCTTTATCTTTTTCTCTTTGCTCTGCAATAAAACAAAATCTTTATCTTTTTCTTTTTGTTCTGCAATAAAAAATTTTGTTTATCTTGTTCTCTTTGCTCTACAATGAAAAAAAAATCTTTATCTTTTTCCCTTTGCTCTGCAATAAAAAAAAACTTCATCTTTTTCTCTTTGACTGCAATAAAACAAAATCTTTATCTTTTTCTCTTTGCTCTGCAATAAAATAAAATCTTCATCTTTTTCTCTTTGTTCTGCTATAAAACAAAGTCTTTATCTTTTTCTCTTCGCTCTGCAATAAAAAAATCTTTATCTCTTCCTCATTGCTCTGCAATAAAAAAATCTTGATCTTTTTCTCTTTGCTTTGCAATAAAAAAGAATCTTTATCTTTTTCTCTTTGCTCTACAATAAAAAAATTATCTTTTTCTCTTTTCTCAGCAATGAAAATTTTTGTTATCTTTTTCTCTTTGCTCTGCAATGAAAAAATCTTTATCTTTTTCTCTTTGCTCAGCAATAAAAAAAATCTTTATCTTTCTTCATTGCTCTGCAATAAAAAAAAAACTTTATCTTTTTCTCTTTGCTCAGCAATAGAAAAAATTTATATCTTTTTCTCCTTGCTCTGCAATAAAAAAAATCTTTATCTTTTTCTCTTTGCTTTGCAATAAAAAAATTTTTTATTTTTTTCACTTTGATCTGCAATTAAAAAATCTTTACCTTTTTCTCTTTGCTCTGCGATGAAAAAAAAATCTTTATCTTTTTCTCTTTGCTCTGCAATAAAAAAATCTTCATCTTTTTCTCTTTGCTCTGCAAAAAAAATCTTCATCTTTTTCTCTTTACTCTGCAATAAGAAATCTTCATGTTTTTCTCTTTGCTCTGCTATAAGAAAAAAATCTCTATTTTTTTCTCTTTGCTCTGCAATAAGAAAAAATCTTTTTCTTTTTCTCTTTGCTCTGCAATGAAAAAAAACTTTATCTTTTTTTCTTTGCTCTGCTATAAGGAAAAAACTTTATCTTTTTCTCTTTGCTCTGCAATAAAAAAATCTTTTTCTTTTTCTCTTTGCTCTGCAATGAAAAAATTCTTTATCTTTTTCTCTTTGCTCTGCAATAAAAAAAATCTTCATCTTTTTCTCTTTGCTCTGCTATAAGAAAAAAATCTTTATCTTTTTCTCTTTGCTCTGCAATAAAAAAAATCTTTTTCTTTTTCTCTTTGCTCTGCAATGAAAAAAATCTTTATCTTTTTCTCTTTGCTCTGCAATAAAAATATCTTCATCTTTTTCTCTTTGCTCTGCTATAAGAAAAAATTCTTTATCTTTTTCTCTTTGCTCTGCAATAAAAAAATATTTTTCTTTTTCTCTTTGCTCTGCAATGAAAAAATCTTTATCTTTTTCTCTTTGCTCTGCAATAAAAAAAATCCTCATCTCTTTCTCTTTGCTCTGCTAAAAAAAATCTTCATCTTTTTCTCTTTGCTCTGCTATAAGAAAAAAATCTTTATCTTTTTCTCTTTGCTCCGCTATAAGAAAAAATCTTTATATTTTTCTCTTTGCTCTGCAATAAAAAAAATCTTTATCTTTTTCTCTTTGCTCTGCAATAAGGAAAAAATCTTTATCTTTTTCTCTTTGCTCTGCAATAAAAAAATCTTTTTCTTTTTCTCTTTGCTCTGCAATAAAAAAATCTTCATATTTTTCTCTTTGCTCTGCAATAAAAAAATCTTCATCTTTTTCTCTTTGCTCTGCTATAAGAAAAAAATCTTTATCTTTTTCTCCTTGCACTGCAAAAAAAAACTTTATCTTTTTCTCTTTGCTCTGCAATAAGAAAAAATCTTCATCTTTTTCTCTTTGCTCTGCAATAAAAAATCTTCATCTTTTTCTCTTTGCTCTGCAATAAGAAAAAATCTTCATCTTTTTCTCTTTGCTCTGCAATAAAAAATCTTTATCTTTTTCTCTTTGCTCTGCAATAAGGAAAAAATCTTTATCTTTTTCTCTTTGCTCTGCAATAAAAAAATCTTTTTCTTTTTCTCTTTGCTCTGCAATAAAAAAATCTTCATCTTTTCCTCTTTGCTCTGCAATAAAAAAATCTTCATCTTTTTCTCTTTGCTCTGCTATAAGAAGAAAATCTTTATCTTTTTCTCCTTGCACTGCAAAAAAAAAACTTTATTTTTTTCTCTTTGCTCTGCAATAAGAAAAAATCTTCATCTTTTTCTCTTTGCTCTGCAATAAAAAATCTTTATCTTTTTCTCTTTGCTCTCCAATAAAAAAATATTTTTCTTTTTCTCTTTGCTCTGCAATGAAAAAATCTTTATCTTTTTCTCTTTGCTCTGCATTAAAAAAAATCTTCATCTTTTTCTCCTTGCACTGCAAAAAAAAAAAACTTTATCTTTTTCTCTTTGCTCTGCAATAAGAAAAAATCTTCATCTTTTTCTCTTTGCTCTGCAATAAAAAATCTTCATCTTTTTCTCTTTGCTCTGCTATAAGAAAAAATCTTTATCTTTTTCTCTTTGCTCTGCAGTAAAGGATATATCAGAAAAGGGTCATCGTAATTCTGTGATTTGTGAGGACATAAAATTGTTTATCTTTTTCTCTTTGACTGCAATAAAACAAAATATTTATCTTTTTCTCTTTGCTCTGCAATAAAATGAATTTTTCATCTTTTTCTCTTTGTTCTGCAATAAAACTAAGTCTTCATCTTTTCCCCTTTGCTCTGCAATAAAACATCTTTATCTTTTTCTCTTTGCTCTGTGATAAAAGAATATTTATCTTTTTTTCTTTGTTTTGCAATAATAAATAATCCTTATCTTTTTCTCTTTGCTCTGCAATAAAAAAGTCTTTATCTTTTCCTCTTTGCTCTGCAATAAAAAATAATCTTTATCTTTTTCTCTTTGCTCTGCAATAAAAAAATAATCTTTATCTTTTTCTCTTTGTTCTGCATTAAATCAAAATCTTTATCTTTTTCTCCCTGCTCTGAAATAAGAAAAAAATCTTTATCTTTTTCTCTTTACTCTGCAATAGAAAATAATCTTTATCTTTTTCTCTTTGCTCTGCAATAAAAAAAAACTTCATCTTTTTCTCTTTGACTGCAATAAAACAAAATCTTTATCTTTTTCTCTTTGCTCTGCAATAAAATAAAATCTTCATCTTTTTCTCTTTGTTATGCAATAAAACAAAGTCTTCATCTTTTTCTCTTTGCTCTGCAATAAAACAAAATCTTTGTCTTTTCCTCTTTGCTCTGCAATAAAAAATCTTTATCTTTATCTCTTTGCTCTGCAATAAAAGAATCTTTATCTTTTTCTCTTTGTTTTGCAATAATAAATAATCGTTATCTTTTTCTCTTTGCTCTGCAATAAAAAAATTTTATCTTTTCCTCTTTGCTCTGCAATAAAATAATAATCTTTATCTTTTTCTCTTGGCTCTGCAATAAAAAATAATCTTCATCTTTTTCTCTTTGCTCTGCAAAAAATCAAAATCTTTATCTTTTTCTCCCTGCTCTAAAATAAGAAAAATCTTTATCTTTTTCTCTTTGCTCTGCAATAAAAAAATAATCTTTATCTTTTTCTCTTTGCTCTGCAATAAAACAAAATCTTTATCTTTTTCTTTTTGTTCTGCAATAAAAAATTTTGTTTATCTTGTTCTCTTTGCTCTACAATGAAAAAAAAATCTTTATCTTTTTCCCTTTGCTCTGCAATAAAAAAAAACTTCATCTTTTTCTCTTTGACTGCAATAAAACAAAATCTTTATCTTTTTCTCTTTGCTCTGCAATAAAATAAAATCTTCATCTTTTTCTCTTTGTTCTGCTATAAAACAAAGTCTTTATCTTTTTCTCTTCGCTCTGCAATAAAAAAATCTTTATCTCTTCCTCATTGCTCTGCAATAAAAAAATCTTGATCTTTTTCTCTTTGCTTTGCAATAAAAAAGAATCTTTATCTTTTTCTCTTTGCTCTACAATAAAAAAATTATCTTTTTCTCTTTTCTCAGCAATGAAAATTTTTGTTATCTTTTTCTCTTTGCTCTGCAATGAAAAAATCTTTATCTTTTTCTCTTTGCTCAGCAATAAAAAAAATCTTTATCTTTCTTCATTGCTCTGCAATAAAAAAAAAACTTTATCTTTTTCTCTTTGCTCAGCAATAGAAAAAATTTATATCTTTTTCTCCTTGCTCTGCAATAAAAAAAATCTTTATCTTTTTCTCTTTGCTTTGCAATAAAAAATTTTTTTATTTTTTTCACTTTGATCTGCAATTAAAAAATCTTTACCTTTTTCTCTTTGCTCTGCGATGAAAAAAAAATCTTTATCTTTTTCTCTTTGCTCTGCAATAAAAAAATCTTCATCTTTTTCTCTTTGCTCTGCAAAAAAAATCTTCATCTTTTTCTCTTTACTCTGCAATAAGAAATCTTCATGTTTTTCTCTTTGCTCTGCTATAAGAAAAAAATCTCTATTTTTTTCTCTTTGCTCTGCAATAAGAAAAAATCTTTTTCTTTTTCTCTTTGCTCTGCAATGAAAAAAAACTTTATCTTTTTTTCTTTGCTCTGCTATAAGGAAAAAACTTTATCTTTTTCTCTTTGCTCTGCAATAAAAAAATCTTTTTCTTTTTCTCTTTGCTCTGCAATGAAAAAATTCTTTATCTTTTTCTCTTTGCTCTGCAATAAAAAAAATCTTCATCTTTTTCTCTTTGCTCTGCTATAAGAAAAAAATCTTTATCTTTTTCTCTTTGCTCTGCAATAAAAAAAATCTTTTTCTTTTTCTCTTTGCTCTGCAATGAAAAAAATCTTTATCTTTTTCTCTTTGCTCTGCAATAAAAATATCTCATCTTTTTCTCTTTGCTCTGCTATAAGAAAAAATTCTTTATCTTTTTCTCTTTGCTCTGCAATAAAAAAATATTTTTCTTTTTCTCTTTGCTCTGCAATGAAAAAATCTTTATCTTTTTCTCTTTGCTCTGCATCAAAAAAAATCTTCATCTTTTTCTCCTTGCACTGCAAAAAAAAAAAACTTTATCTTTTTCTCTTTGCTCTGCAATAAGAAAAAATCTTCATCTTTTTCTCTTTGCTCTGCAATATAAAATCTTCATCTTTTTCTCTTTGCTCTGCTATAAGAAAAAATCTTTATCTTTTTCTCTTTGCTCTGCAGTAAAGGATATATCAAAAAAGGGTCATCGTAATTCTGTGATTTGTGAGGACATAAAATTGTTTATCTTTTTCTTTTTGACTGCAATAAAACAAAATATTTATCTTTTTCTCTTTGCTCTGCAATAAAATGAATTTTTCATCTTTTTCTCTTTGTTCTGCAATAAAACTAAGTCTTCATCTTTTTCTCTTTGCTCTGTGATAAAAGAATATTTATCTTTTTCTCTTTGTTTTGCAATAATAAATAATCCTTATCTTTTTCTCTATGCTCTGCAATAAAAAAGTCTTTATCTTTTCCTCTTTGCTCTGCAATAAAAAATAATCTTTATCTTTTTCTCTTTGCTCTGCAATAAAAAAATTATCTTTATCTTTTTCTCTTTGCTCTGCAATAAATCAAAATCTTTATCTTTTTCTCCCTGCTCTGAAATAAGAAAAAATCTTTATCTTTTTCTCTTTACTCTGCAATAAAAAATAATCTTTATCTTTTTCTCTTTGCTCTAAAATGAAAAAAAATCTTTATCTTTTTCTCTTTGCTCTGCAATAAAAAAAAACTTCATCTTTTTCTCTTTGACTGCAATAAAACAAAATCTTTATCTTTTTCTCTTTGCTCTGCAATAAAATAAAATCTTCATCTTTTTCTCTTTGTTATGCAATAAAACAAAGTCTTCATCTTTTTCTCTTCGCTCTGCAATAAAACAAAATCTTTGTCTTTTCCTCTTTGCTCTGCAATAAAAAATCTTTATCTTTATCTCTTTGCTCTGCAATAAAAGAATCTTTATCTTTTTCTCTTTGTTTTGCAATAATAAATAATCGTTATCTTTTTCTCTTTGCTCTGCAATAAAAAAATCTTTATCTTTTCCTCTTTGCTCTGCAATAAAATAATAATCTTTATCTTTTTCTCTTGGCTCTGCAATAAAAAATAATCTTCATCTTTTTCTCTTTGCTCTGCAAAAAATCAAAATCTTTATCTTTTTCTCCCTGCTCTAAAATAAGAAAAATCTTTATCTTTTTCTCTTTGCTCTGCAATAAAAAAATAATCTTTATCTTTTTCTCTTTGCTCTGCAATAAAACAAAATCTTTATCTTTTTCTCTTTGCTCTGCAATAAAAAATTTTGTTTATCTTGTTCTCTTTGCTCTACAATGAAAAAAAATCTTTATCTTTTTCCCTTTGCTCTGCAATAAAAAAAAACTTCATCTTTTTCTCTTTGACTGCAATAAAAAAAAATCTTTATCTTTTTCTCTTTGCTCTGCAATAAAATAAAATCTTCATCTTTTTCTCTTTGTTCTGCAATAAAACAAAGTCTTTATCTTTTTCTCTTTGCTCTGCAATAAAAAAATCTTTATCTCTTCCTCATTGCTCTGCAATAAAAAAAATCTTGATCTTTTTCTCTTTGCTTTGCAATAAAAAAGAATCTTTATCTTTTTCTCTTTGCTCTACAATAAAAAATTATCTTTTTCTCTTTTCTCAGCAATGAAAATTTTTTTTATCTTTTTCTCTTTGCTCTGCAATGAAAAAATCTTTATCTTTTTCTCTTTGCTCAGCAATAGAAAAAATCTTTATCTTTCTTCATTGCTCTGCAATAAAAAAAATCTTTATCTTTTTCTCTTTGCTCTGCAATAGAAAAAATTTATATCTTTTTCTCCTTGCTCTGCAATAAAAACAAATCTTTATCTTTTTTTCTTTGCTTTGCAATAAAAATTATTTTTATCTTTTTCTCTTTGATCTGCAATTAAAAAATCTTTACCTTTTTCTCTTTGCTCTGCGATGAAAAAAAAATCTTTATCTTTTTCTCTTTGCTCTGCAATAAAAAAATCTTCATCTTTTTCTCTTTGCTCTGCAAAAAAAATCTTCATCTTTTTCTCTTTACTCTGCAATAAAAAATCTTCATCTTTTTCTCTATGCTCTGCAATAAGAAAAAAATCTCTATTTTTTTCTCTTTGCTCTGCAATAAGAAAAAATCTTTTTCTTTTTCTCGTTGCTCTGCAATGAAAAAAAACTTTATCTTTTTTTCTTTGCTCTGCTATAAGGAAAAAAACTTTATCTTTTTCTCTTTGCTCTGCAATAAAAAAAATCTTTTTCCTTTTCTCTTTGTTCTGCAATGAAAAAAATCTTTATCTTTTTCTCTTTGCTCTGCAATAAAAAAATCTTCATCTTTTTCTCTTTGCTCTGCTATAAGAAAAAAATCTTTATCTTTTTCTCTTTGCTCTGCAATAAAAAAAAATCTTTTTCTTTTTCTCTTTGCTCTGCAATGAAAAAAATCTTTATCTTTTTCTCTTTGCTATGCAATAAAAAAATCTTCATCTTTTTCTCTTTGCTCTGCTATAAGAAAAAATTCTTTATCTTTTTCTCTTTGCTCTGCAATAAAAAAAATCTTTTTCTTTTTCTCTTTGCTCTGCAATAAAAAATCTTTATTTTTTCCTAATTGCTCTGCAATAAAAAAAATCTTTTTCTTTTTCTCTTTGCTCTACAATAAAAAAAATTATCTTTTTCTCATTGCTCTGCAATAAAAAAATCCTCATCTCTTTCTCTTTGCTCTGCTAAAAAAAATCTTCATCTTTTTCTCTTTGCTCTGCTATAAGAAAAAAATCTTTATCTTTTTCTCTTTGCTCCGCTATAAGAAAAAATCTTTATCTTTTTCTCTTTGCTCTGCAATAAAAAAATCTTTATCTTTTTCTCTTTGCTCTGCAATAAGGAAAAAATCTTTATCTTTTTCTCTTTGCTCTGCAATAAAAAAAATCTTTTTCTTTTTCTCTTTGCTCTGCAATAAAAAAATCTTCATCTTTTTCTCTTTGCTCTGAAATAAAAAAATCTTCATCTTTTTCTCTTTGCTCTGCTATAAGAAAAAAATCTTTATCTTTTTCTCTTTGCTCTGCAATAAAAAAATATTTTTCTTTTTCTCTTTGCTCTGCAATGAAAAAATCTTTATCTTTTTCTCTTTGCTCTGCATTAAAAAAATCTTCATCTTTTTCTCCTTGCTCTGCAAAAAAAAAAAAAAAACTTTATTATTTTCTCTTTGCTCTGCAATAAGAAAAAATCTTCATCTTTTTCTCTTTGCTCTGCAATAAAAAAATCTTCATCTTATTTTCTTTGCTCTGCTATAAGAAAAAAATCTTTATCTTTTTCTCTTTGCTCTGCAGTAAAGGATATATCAGAAAAGGGTCATCGTAATTCTTTGATTTGCGAGGACATAAAATTGTTAGAGTCTAGCGAATCTAAATGTTTCGAATTAGTTTAACAAAATACAAAGCTGTTATGTATTATACATATCATAACCTTTCATTTAGAGGACTCATTTATTACCTTCTTCATCTTCGTTACGGTGAAGGTTATGTTTTAATAGGCGTGTATTCTGTATGTCTGTCTGTCTGCTTCTGATTCGTATAACTTGAAAACTGTTTGACCGAATATTATGAAATTTGGTGGGGTTGATTAGCCATAATCAAAGGATAAATTGATTTGATTTGGGGGGGGGGGTTAAGTCAATGGTCAAGGTAAAGGTCACAAAACGATCAAAACGTTTTTTTTTTTTGCTATATCGTGGTAAATTTTTATCCGATTTGCGTAAAACTAGTGCCAAAATGTGCATAATTCAATTGCCTATCTTACTATCTGGCGTTGGTGAAGGTATGCACTCTACCGAGTGCCAATTCTAGTAAGTATTATTCTTAAGTTTTATAGGTATTTCAGAGCTGCTTATCATATTTTTTTTTTCACAATTTCAACCGAAAATTTTATTAAATTCAATTGAAATATTCTTATACATTTCTTTATAGCAGATATGGTAAAATGGGTTTTAATACACCAATATATGCACGAATATGTATATATGTATGGATATGCATTTAAACGCACATATGCTAGAAATTTATAAACTGTGAAATTTTTACATATGCTTATAGGTTTAGAAGCCATCTTGTTTTTTTATTAGAAACATGTAATCATATATTAGTTATTTCCATGTATATATGTATATATATATATATATATATATATATATATATATATATATATATATATATATATATATATATATATATAT
>NC_090725.1:313588660-313601160 GCF_036898095.1 Palaemon carinicauda | reverse complement strand
TTACCTCAAAATTATCATCAGCTCTAAAAATTACTTTGACACCATGTAAATTACCTCAAACTAAGGTAATTGCCTTAAAAAGTTTAAACCCTGAATTACCAAGTAAGAAAGGTTGAAACCTTGTCCGTTCAAACATGGAAAACAAAAAATTGATGATGATGATGAGTACTTGCTAAGCTACAGCCCCCGTTGGAAAAGCAGGATGCTATAAGACCAGGGACCCCAACAGGGAGAATAGCCAAGTGAGGAAAATAAAAAAAAAAAGAAAAAAAAAAAACATTATAAGAACAGTAACAACATTAAAATAAATATTTCATATATAAACTATAAAAACTTTAACAAAACAAGAGGAAGAGAACTAAGATAGAATAGTGTGCCCGATTGTACCCTCAAGCAGGAGATCTCTTGCCAAGATAGTGGAAGACCATGGTACAGAGGCTATGGCAACACCCAAGACTAGAGAACAATGGTTTGATTTGGAGTGTCCATCCCCTAGAAGAACTGCTTACCATAGCTAAAGAGTCTCCTCTACCCTTACCAATAGGAAAGTAGCCACTGAACAATTACAGTGCAGTAGTTATCCCCTTGGGTGAAGAAGAATTGTTTGGTAATCTCAGTGTTATCAGGTGTATGAGAACAGAGGAGAATATGTAATGAATAGGCCAGACTATTCGGTGTATGTGTAAGCAAAGGGAAAATGAACAGTAACCATGTGGCGGGATGTTGCAAAACAACCCCCACACCCTGAATCACACTTACTGACAATGGTCTCCACAAAACAAACTTTCCCCTTACGTTATCAGCAGCGGGACTCTTGGACAAAAGGACAAAAATCAAACCAAAACATAACCTTAAAACTATATTTCCTTACAAACTAAAACGCAAAAAATTCTGCATTCAAAATAAGCTTAACATAGAAACCACCCACAACCAAAATAATTACACGTAAAACAAATCATTAAATTCATAAATATACCAAAAAAACCTAACACCATTCATATAAAACCCTAACAAACTTAAAATTACCCGCACCCCAATACCAATATTTGTTTATGCGTGGACCTCTTTGTCCACACAAGGGCCAACAGTCCTTCCAGGCCAGTGCCACAACTCTCTGGCAGACGCAACACTGGCACAATCTGCTATAACTGCCTCACTTAATTGGGCAGTCTATATCGTCATCATCATCATCACCATCAATAGCAGCAATCGAAATCGTAATTGTAATAAACAGGCCAGGTCGTCAACAGTTGGTCAATCCACTAGAGCATTCTAAACACAATCAAGTTCCTTAAGCAAGCCAGGTCGTCAACAGTCAATTTCACATTCAATTGAACTCTCTCCAAAGGAGTTAACCACACCAAGGAGGAATCACGCCCTGCCAAAATAAAAAAAAGAAAAACACTTACGAACACTCCTAACTAACTTAACTATCGCACTATAATCAAAGATAAATAATAAATTGTTTTCATCATTCACAATCACGACAAGCAAATATAAACCAAACTGTACTTACTGTTGAAATAATCAAAACACTTCCAACGCTGGTAAGAAAAAATATGATAATAAATCCAGCACTCACTACTGCCTCTTGGTGCAGTCAAATAAAAAAAGCATTCGCTCCGAAACATTCACCACTGTAGTAACCTAACTAGAAAATGTAAACAAACAACCTCAAATATACCGACAGTCTTTCCCACCACAAACAATCATTCGCTAACTACCGCTTGTTCTTCGGCGTGCACCGCGGACACACAAACACACACACACACTCTCTTTCGCGCACGCGCGATTTAGCAAAACTAAAGCAAGTTAAATTATCTCTCTCTCTCTCTCTCTCTCTCTCTCTCTCTCTCTCTCTCTCTCTCTCTCTCTCTCTCTCTCTCTCTCTCTCTATTTTCTTTTGTCAAATCCAGAGAAACAAAAAATAAAACAAAAATTAATCCTCCACATTCCTCCCCCCTTACTTTGCTGAATCTTACTACATTCTCCCACAACCACTTACATTATTTTTTTTTCATAATCCAGTCGCACTCGGGAACAGGACCTCTGCTCCGAGTAACTGGGCCTCCATATACTCTCTCATTCACTTCTTCCTTATCACAATCATTCGCTACATTAACACTATTCCTATCTAAATCCCTAACATCTAATATATCATGTACAATCATATCTACCTCGTTCTCATCTGGCCCTAAAATTACACTCATTTCTGTAAACAGTTCACCCATTTCATCAAAAACATTCTCAACTTTAGCAAAAGATTCATTCATACTACTAATCATTCTCCTATCTCTCACTCTCGCTTTTGTCATCCTTTCTTTTACATCACCTAAGGAAAAACCACACACACTATAGGTATCATTCATACTCAGCCCTGATTCATCTATATTAACACATTTATCTTCCATACACACTTGTACATTTACACTCTTGTCATACTTATTACTATTCTCACTTTCACTTATAAAATTTCTCCTTCTTTCATCCTTACTTAAAGCTCTCGTATTCTTCCTTTTCATATATTTTACTAACACCAACTGTTTACTTTCTAGACCTAATTCCTCGTACATTTTAGGTTCACACTTGTTCCTTTTCAACCATTTACTCATCCCATTCTCTTGGATATACTTAGGTACCTCCTTCCATTTACGCAACTAGTTGTGGTGGGCCCTAACTCTTTCCTCACTACCATCCACACACAACTTACCCAAAACATAACTTAATCCACTTGAACCAACTTCTAACACCTCATAGGGACTTTCAAATTTATCACGCACCTTATTTACATTCATTCTACCCTTTTCAATTACTTCTTTCATCACTCTCTCACCATCTTTAAAGCTTTCAAACCTCTTATTTGCTTTCCTCCACACATCTCTATCATCCTCCGACACACCCAACCTCGGTCTTATTATCTTTTCAAAATTTAACATAAACTTACATGGAGACATATCCGTACTCTTATGCACTGTTGCATTGTAAGCCCACAACGCTCTACCAACATACAAATCCCAATCATTATCACATGTACTCATCATTCGCAAAATTTCAGTTAATGTTCTTACAGTCCTTTCAGCCAACCCATTCGCACTTGGCATATAAGGAGTCGAATACACATGTTCAATACCCCATTCTCTTAACATCTGCTCAAACTCCCATCCAACAAACTCAGGGCCATTATCACTTAACATTCTCACAGGCTTACACACACACATCGGTAACATCACTTGACCAACCATTCTTGCAACAGTCTCACTCCGTTTATCCTTGATAGGTATTGCATAGGTAAATTTACTCATGTGATCAACCATAACAATCATTCCCACATGTCTTCTCGCAGTCACAGGCAACGAAACACAATCAATCACAAACATCTCAAATGGTTCTTTCATACGTAATCTCAAAACAGGCGGATTAGCATGCACTCTCTGATACTTCCCTTTCTGGCAATCTTCACACGTAGTCGCTACATCCTTACATATCTGACTCAACCCAGGTGTAAATAATCTCTCACGCATGCATTCCCATAATTTATTCTCACCCATATGCCCATATCTGTCATGCACTAACATACACATACTTACCGCTGCATGCATCGGAAACACAGGAACATATATATCTTCATCCATTCCTTTATGTAGAAAATAAACAATATTCTTACACACACACTAAGTCTCTTACTAACTTTCTTATACACCTCTAAATCAGACGGCCATTCGTCTACCTCAATACTATTCAACATACATTCACGTAACCTTTTAATTTCCACACATTCATCTTGCATTTCTTCCACCTCCTCTTTAGTCAATAGATCATCCTCACTCCTCGTAATATCAACCATGCCAACAAAATTCGCCATAAATACACTATTATCTTCTATCACAACTACTTCACATCCATTCTTCAGAAGCAAACCAATATCAACTGATAAATCATGCAATCTTAAAAAGTCAATTCCTATTAAAAAACAACTAGGCATCTCATTCTCTCCCATTACAATGAAATTATGTTCCACCTCCATACTTCCCAGTTTTACTTTCAAACGCACTTCTTCCCAAACTAGCAAACTTCCTTTACCTATCCCATTAATTCTCACACTCGTACATTGCCTTTTCACTTCCCAATTGTACCGCTCTATCTTCTTGATAACAGACATATTCACTAATGACACTTGCGCACCTGTATCAATTAAACTACAGTATTCATTCTCATTTATACCCACATACGTCATCATTCTTCCTTTTACACCATGCATACAAATGTTTACTCTCCTATCAATAGGGTCATCCTTGTCACACCCATGTTCATCTTCGCTATCTTCCATGCTCATACCACTCAGATTCAAGACACTCTGGCAATCCTCCTTCTCACTCAACAACTTGCAACATCTTTCATTACATTGTAACCTCAATATATACTCCCTTTCAGTCTCCATATTTGTTCGGTACTGCATCGGACGATTCCATCTAAAATACAAATAAACTGTGACACCATACAACATACTTACCACCAAAAATACTTTTGATAACAATTCACCCTCAAGCACACTATCCTCCTCCTTATATGCCATTTCTTTCGATACTTCATTCCTAACACTCATTCTAAGCTCATCTACACTAGCAGGTATATCCCTATTCAAACTCTTCAATTTAAACTTATTCAACCCACACAAAATACATTTATACACCATGTCATTCCCTTCAAAACTTTTTACCACCACTAAATCTTCCGGTAACCTTTCAAAATTGCTATCATTCTCGCTACTATCTTCTATCTTACCATGCATTCTTGATATCGCATCTGCTATAACGTTCTTACTCCCAGGTACATATTCTAGCTTAAAGTCAAATTCATTCAAATCCTCTATTGTCCTCGCAACCCTAGCATTCACAGACTCTTTCCTAATCATGTACACTAGGGGCTGATGGTCAGTACGCAAAATAAATTTCACACCATACAAAAACACCTTCTACGCATTCACGCAAAACCTTATCGCAGCCAACTCCCTTTCAATCGTGGAATACTTTCGCTCAGCCTTATTAAATGCTTTACTTACATACGCTATCACTCTCAACTGTTCATCTCCATTTATGCTTTGCATTTGAACCAAGCAACCACCCATACTAATCCCACTAGCATCCGTATATAACTCTAGCATACTCGCATGCTCACTATAGTCGGGGAAGGCCAAAGTGACGTCTCTCGCAGCCTCTTCTTTCAAGTTTTCAAATGCTTCAATCATACACTCATCCCATTTCAGTCTCGTACTATTTCTCTTACCTGTCCACTCATTCAAAGGGTTCCCTATTCCCGAACAATCTCAGACAAACTTCCGACCAAATTCAATCAACCCAAGAAAACCTCTCAACTCACGCACCGTACGAGGACGTGGAAATTCTCTCACCTTACTCACAAACTTATCACTCTTCCTTATACCCAATTCCCTTACCACATGCCCAAGAAATTCCACCTCCCCGGCCAACCATGTACACTTTTCAAGCTTAACTTTCACACCAACTTCTATCAACCATTCTAATACTGCTTCAAGCAACACATGTGTTCCTCAACAGTCTCACTAGCAATCAAAATATCATCTATAAAAACAGTCACCTTCTGTCGATCAAACCCAGCCAAAACTACATTCATCGCCCTCTGGAAGGCAGCAGGCGCATTAGCAAGGCCAAACTTAATCTCTTAAACTGATAATGACAATTACTGCTCGAAAATGCCGTAATGGGCCTGCTCCCCTCTGCCAGAGGCATCTGGTAATAGCCCCTAACTAAATCTAACTTTGTAAAAACTTTCATACCATGCATCTTATACACACAGTCAGACACTACATTCATCGGGAAACATTCTTTAACAGTTACTTCATTCACCTTCCTATAATCAATACACATACGTAAACTTCCATCCGGCTTTCTTACAGGTACAATAGGGCTATTCCAGGCACTCTCACTCCTTTCTATTACACCCATTTGCTCTAACTCCTGGCACTGCTCTTCTATTTCTCTGGCAATAGGCGGAGAAAAATGTCGGGGACGCTGATATATGGGGGTATCATTCCTAAGAACTATCCTAAATTCAGGCAGCTTTGACCCCCCACAATCCTCGTCTCCACGACTCAAAACTCTCCGTCTATCCCATAACATCCTAAACAATTGTTCCCTTTCTCCCTCACTTATATTCTCATCTACAATAAACTCTTTCTTTCAAACTTTCACAGTCCCAATCGTCATCCTGCTTTATCTTACCCACCATAACATGTCTCAATTTAAAATACCTTTCATCGTCTATATTGACCAACGTATACATACATCCCATGCAATCACCCTCACTTATACCCCGTACTCTCTTCCTCCTTACAGTCGGCAACAAGCTCACATACACCTTCGGCTCCTGCAAATTCAAAATACCATCATACACATGCACACTTGTTTTCACCAAATTATTTGCTTCCGAACCTTCCACTATATATTCACAATTGTCACTATTGGCAATTCCCAGACTATTCGGCCATGCAACTTTTACACTGACAACCTCACTCGCATCTTTTGACAATTTAACACCTTCTTTTGCTATTAACGGCATACCTTTCCATACCTTCGTACATACACTACCATCTTCATTCAAATAAAATTCCCCAAAAAATTTACCCTTAACTTTCATCTCTATCATCTTTACACTAGGATATACAATCATACCGCATTTTTTCAAGAAGTTATAACCTAACAACACATCGTATTTGTCATTTTCTCCCTCAACCACATAAAAATCCTTATCTTCCATCATCAGCCCCCCAATCATAACATTCTCACGTAACTTTCCTTGCACAGACATACTTAAATTACCGATACCTTTCACTTCACCTTTACACCCCCTAAATTCACACACATCCCTTACCTTATCGTATGCATTCCTAAACATTAAATTGACACCACAACCAGTATCAATCCAACCAACTAGCTCTATTCCATTAAAATTTACTTTTGCACTCATGCAGTCATAAGCTCTTTCGCCCATCACATCTTCATGCAGTAAACCTTCACAAACATGCATCACATTCACTCCGCACACACTCGAGGACTCACAAAGCTGAACCCTCTTACACTCTAGTTTCCCGAACATCCTGGCTGACTTACTCCCTTCTTCCTACATACTCTAGCTACATGCCCATCTGCACCACATTCAGTACACTTACCCCGCGGCTCCTGGCACATTCTAGCATAATGACCATCCTTACCACAATTACCACAAATCACATTCATACGATTACTACGACATCCACTCGCTATGTGCCCAGTCATACCACACCGATAACATTTTACCCCTTTCTCTTTCTTGCACTCGCTAATTCTATGCCCTACCTCACCACATCCAAAACAAGCACCTAGAGCCCATCTACATTCATTCTTCTTATGTCTTACTTTCCCACATCAATAACACTTCTCTTCACGGATACAACTACCTGACCTAAATGCGGCGCACTAGCACTCCTATCCCTCCAAACCTGATTCCCTTGCCTAAACCCTTCATTTGTCCTTACAGATATTCCCATATTACTCGCCCTAACACTCCTATCTACTACACTATCAGCTACCCTCATCGGTCCTCTCATAACAGCATCTCTAAAACTAACAAATTCTGGCACACTTTCCTCCATTCCAGTTCTTACACTCAGAGATTTACTTTCTTCCATACATCTATTCAACTCGTAATCCTCAACTATCTCTAAAATATCATCCCATGTCAATCTTTCTTTCGTCCACCTCATTTTCTCCTTCCGTTTCAAATTAACAAACTCAGCAACATTCTCAGGTACAGTAGCCAAAAACTTCTTCATTAACTCCTTATTCTCTTTTATACCTTCATCCCCATACTTCTTCCTAGCTAAAGTTTCCAACCTACATACATACAAAGATATCGCTTCTCCTGCATTCATCCGTGCTTCATCAAAATCATTCTTACGCTTATACTTAACACTCCCTTTCATACGTTTTACCTGCTCAATTATTCTCTTTTTCACATTTTCATAATCAACGTCACCTACACTCATCATCACTCCATACATCGTCAACAAATACTCAGTCAAATATTCTCCTAACTCCCTAGCCCAAACTCTTTTACTATCACCATACTTATCCTGACAATACCTCTCATACTCCTTAAAAAACTCGTATACATCCCTACTACTATGCTCATTGAATCTTTCACACCGAGGTACCTCTCTCATAAACACAGTCTTACACACATCACGTTCATTCTCAATGCTATCATCACTGCTACCTTCCTTCTTGTTTCCTTCTTCGCCGCTAGAATATAAGGAATCTAATTCCACAGTCATACTCCTATCTTTGATCATACTTTTCCTAGCCCTTTTCTTACTCGCCACTTTCACCCATTCACGATCGTCCTTGCTATCAGCCTGATACTTTTTCTTCTCTTTCTTCACATCACTTTTACCTTTCTTCTCATGATTCCTATCACATTTCTGTTCATCCTTACTATGCCTTATTCCCTTATCTTCAATCTCACTATCACTATTACTATTACTATCACTATCAATTCCTTTCCCATTATTACTAACCTTAGCCTTCTCATCCACTATCAACCCATTACCCGAAACTGAGGACCTCCTCCGACTGCACCTTCACCCATTATAGTTTTCATCATCCCCATGACTTGCCCCATCATAGCTTCCAATCGGTTCTCCATTCGTTCCTCATTCTCTTTCATCCTCATCTCAACACAATCTTCCACTCTCTCTACAGTTCCCTTTAACTCCCTAAGCGCCTTCTGCATCGCCTCATTCTCCCAGTTCAACCTCTCATTCTCTACTAGCAACCTCTCCTCACGCTCCTTACTCAGCCACAATTCCTCCTTCAAAACCCTTTATTGCTCCTCCATTTTTCATCAACTTAAATCCTAATTCCGTCCTTCGTCCAACAGTCCAGCTTCCTATCCCACCTCGGCAGTCCCTGTTCGGGCGCCAAAATAATGTGGCGGGATGTTGCAAAACAACCCCCACACCCTGAATCACACTTACTGACAATGGTCTCCACAAAACAAACTTTCCCCTTACGTTATCAGCAGCGGGACTCTTGGACACAAGGACAAAAATCAAACCAAAACATATCCTTAAAACTATATTTCCTTACAAACTAAAACGCAAGAAATTCTGCATTCAAAATAAGCTTAACATAGAAACCACCCACAGCCAAAATAATTACACGTAAAACAAATCATTAAATTCATAAATATACCATAAAAACCTAACACCATTCATATAAAACCCTAACAAACTTAAAATTACCCGCACCCCAACACCAATATTTGTTTATGTGTGGACCTCTTTGTCCACACAAGGGCCAACAGTCCTTCCAGGCCAGTGCCACAACTCTCTGGCAGACGCAACACTGGCACAATCTGCTATAACTGCCTCACTTAATTGGGCAGTCTATATCGTCATCATCATCATTATCATCAATAACAGCAATCGAAATCGTAATTGTAATAAACAGGCCAGGTCATCAACAGTTGGTCAATCCACTAGAGCATTTTAAACACAATCAAGTTCCTTAAGCAAGCCAGGTCGTCAACAGTCAATTTCACATTCAATTGAACTCTCTCCAAAGGAGTTAACCTCACCAAGGAGGAATCACGCCCTGCCAAAATAAAAAAAAGAAAAACACTTACGAACACTCCTAACTAACTTAATTATCTCACTATAATCAAAGATAAATTAATTGTTTTCATCATTCACAATCACGACAAGCAAATATGAACAAAACTGTACTTACTGTTGAAATAATCAAAACACTTCCAACGCTGGTAAGAAAAATATTATAATAAATCCAGCACTCACTACTGCCTCTTGGTGCAGTCAAATAAAAAAAGCATTCGCTCCGAAACATTCACCACTGTCGTAACCTAACTAAAAAATGTAAACAAACAACCTCAAATATACTGACAGTCTTTCCCACCACAAACAATCATTCGCTAACTACCTCTTGTTCTTCGGCGTGCACCGCGGACACACAAACGCACACACACTCTCTTTCTCGCGCACGCGTGATTTACCAAAACTAAAGTAAATGAAATTCTCTCTCTCTCTCTCTCTCTCTCTCTCTCTCTCTCTGGATTTGGCAAAAGAAAATAAACAAAAAATAAAACAAAAATTAATCCTCCACAACCAGAGAGAAGGATCCAATGTAGTTCTGTTTTATCAAGTCAAAATACCCCATAACTCTCTAGCAGTAGTATCTCAACGGGTGGCTAGTGCCGTCCTTCCTGGAACTCAAGAGTAACAAAACTGACATGTCTTGGAGAGCATAAGTGAAAGAAAATTAAAAAATTCAATAATAATGAAAAAAATTACTGGTGTTCTTGATGGGAAGTATCATGAACAACCGTTGTTCTTCTGAAGAACATTAGCATACAGGGATTTACAGAATCCCATGAGACTTACTCCTCTAAATAATCGATAGATTTTACCAATTCCCTGAGCACTTTAAAGGTTTAAAGGTTTAAAGGTCACTCATGAATGGCAGAGGCAAGGGGCAGTGACCTGGCCCTAGCAATCAGGACGATGTCCTAGAGACCGACCATATACAGTATTATATGATCAGCGCCCAAGCCTCCTCTCCAGCCAAGCTAGGACCACGGGGGGCCAAGCAGTGGCTGCTGATGACTCAGCAGATAGACCTATAGGCTCCGCCAAACCCACAACCTTACCTCACAAGGATGGTAAGGTTGCAGACACTAATGGCATTAACGAGTCTGAGCGGGACTCGAACCCCAGTCAGGCAAACACCAGACAGAGACGTTACCAATCAGGCCACAACAACCCTAAATCAACTATATCGGATAAGAGCTTTAAATGCCATTAATCTTTCCATCGATAAACTGTTTTTTTTATCAGTTGAGCAAATCCTCATTTTAAAGCAAATGGTGGAAAGCTGATTCCTTTAATTATCTGGAAATGTTTCCGAAGAAAACTCATGAAATATTAACGATGCTTGTCTATCTTCTGAATAAAAAAAACACTCACACTGTCGTTTACCTCTCTCTCTCTCTCTCTCTCTCTCTCTCTCTCTCTCTCTCTGTCTTCTGAATAAAAAAACACTCACACTCATTTACCACTCTCTCTCTCTCTCTCTCTCTCTCTCTCTCTCTCTCTCTCTCTCTCTCTGAATGAAAAAACCCTCACACTGTCGTTTACCTCTCTCTCTCTCTCTCTCTCTCTCTCTCTCTCTCTCTGTCTTCGTCTTCTGAATAAAAAAACACACTGTCGTTTACCTCTCTCTCTCTCTCTCTCTCTCTCTCTCTCTCTCTCTCTCTCTCTCTCTCTCTCTCTCTCTCTATGAATAAAAAACACTCACACTGTCGTTTACCTCTCTCTCTCTCTCTCTCTCTCTCTCTCTCTCTCTCTCTCTCTCTATAAGATAGAATACCTAATTGTTTAGAATTTGTTTTTCTCTTTCTAAAGATTTGTAATGAAATCCCCTTAATGCAAATTTTTGCTCTAGATAATACACCATTAATTTTATATTTCACTGTTGATATTGTATACAAATACAATGGCTAGATAGTGTTGTGTGAGGTGGTTGTTAACAGAGAGGCAAGGTGAATGCAAATAGCATTTATTCAACAGATAACTACTTTATATACAAGCAGTTCCGAGCAAGAATATCACAAAAACTTAAGAGACTAATACATGCGAAGGCAAGCTTAAACAAGTTCTGTTATCAGTGCGGGTGAGAGGGAGATATACAAAAGGCAATGGCGTTACAGTGTACATGCGTGTACAAAACACGTAAGGAACAGTGTACCAAATGATTATAAACATGATCATTACAATCAATCTTGGAAAGTTACGAAAATGCAAAGAATTGTTTCACGAAATTAATGAACCTTAATTGGAAAAATCAGTTCTACTGGAATAAAAAGAACTTAGGAGTAATCTATAGGCAGCTTCAAGAATGCATGAAATTATAATGACTTTCCATTATTGGAAGTGATCTGTGAAATCTCTTCTCCCCCCCCCCCCCCCCTTCAACGTATTGATAAAAATTACCCCCAACTGCCATGAGTATTTTACGTGGCTGATCATCTCACGAATGATAAATTCCTTTAAATATTGTTAATTTTTTCACTGAAAATACATAAAGATGATAAACTTATGAGGCTTTGCTGGTTTTTAATAATTGATGAGACCAATAATAATAACTAGTGAATAAATGCAAGGGTCTTTTAATATGCCAAGTGGGATTGGAGAGAGAGAGAGAGAGAGAGAGAGAGAGAGAGAGAGAGAGAGAGAGAGAGAGAGTTCTTACTGTTTTAAAGGGAGTGATATTACTGTCACCAATCCGTAAAACATAATAACAAAGTAAGGTGAAATTACAGCCGACTGTATTTTACTGAAATACGGTTGAGACCAGTATATTTTTACGGAGAATTCCAGTTTAAAATTGTGGATTTTTTTCTAACAGAATATG
>NC_090725.1:313573660-313576160 GCF_036898095.1 Palaemon carinicauda | reverse complement strand
CGTCACATTGGTGACCCCGGAAGTCGACTCGCTCCCACCGCCTTCCACCCCGCCTCCCTCGCCCCTCCATCGTTGGTACTATGGCAGACTGTACGGCAGTTGGTGCTGCGGCCGCTCCATTCAAACTTTCATCGTTTGCCAGCGGAGAGGCGTTTGCTTGGTTTCAGCGCGCAGAAGTTCAGTTTCGCATCAGGGGCGTGACTCGCTCAACCACCAAAGCGGATTATGTTCTCGCGGCGATACCCGAGGACACCTTCCCAAAAATATCTGACTGGCTTTGTGAACAAGGAGACACCCCAATAGCGTATGACGCCCTCAAAACATACCTTCTGCAGCAGTACTCGCCGTCGCCAGCCGCCCGTATAGCAAAGCTTTTTCAGCTCTCGCAAAAACCGTTGGGGGACCAAAGGGCTTCGCTTGCCCTCAGGGATATGACCAGTATCGCTCGCCTTCAACCTGCCGCAGACGGCTCTCCTCGTGAGGTGAACCTACTTCGTGCCCTTTGGATACGCCGTTTACCCGAACCTGTACGCGCTGCCATACCCGATGTCGATAGTTTACCCATAAAGAACTTGATGACCAAAGCTGACGCCCTTATGGACAGCCACTTCAAGACCTCCATCAACGCCTCCACCCCTGACGAAGAAGATGCCTATTCAACGTCAACCGAAGCTGACATGAATGCCGTTGGACATACACACCTACCCCGTGACGTGCCGAAACAGCGACAAAGCCGCCCACCACCCATCAATCACTCGCGCCCCAACGAACGACTTCTACAGCCACTTACTACCTCCCATCCGCCGCAGTTTTGCTACTACCACTTCAGATTCGGGGCAACCGCGAAGAAATGTGCCAAGGATTGTCAGTGGCCAAAAAACGTGTAAGTAGGCCATCGCTCGTGGCGGTGGCATCCCGTGTTTCTAATCTTTTCTTTTTACATGATGCTGGAACGGGCGTGCGATTTTTGGTAGACACGGGTGCTTGTCGTTCTTTTTTGCCAAGGAAACTCTTCAAGGCACGACATAGTCGGTCTACATCTGCCGACATCCGCTTGGTAGCTGCCAACGGATCTGCAATACCCACCTACGGTTACGAGAACCTCCCATTATTGTTCGGAAACGGTAAATTTAATTGGAAGTTTCTCGTTGCTGACGTCACAATGCCAATCCTCGGTGCGGATTTCCTCTCTCATTTCCAGCTTCTGGTCGATGTCGCCCACCGACGATTGGTCAACGCAGACACGTACTTGTCGACACCTCTTCAATCGGCCCCTCTAACCTCACTCTCCACATCAGCGCACCCACGGATGCCTACGCCCACCTCCTCACGTCGTACCCGGAAGTTTTCCGTCCAGAACTTCGCCAAACGCCCACAGTTCCTGCCAAGCACGGTATTTATCACCATATCAAGACGATGGGACCCTCAGTCTTCGCAAAATTCAGACGTCTGGCACCGGAACGATTGGGAGCCACCAAACAGTCGTTCGCCGAAAGGGTGGAAATGGGCCTTTGCCAAAAGGCCTCCAGCCCATGGTCGTCACCCTTACACATCGTTCTGAAGAAAGACGGCTCCCTCCATCCGTGCAATGATTACAGGTGCCTGAACATGCAAACAGAACCGGATCACTACCCCCTCCCAAACATTGCTGACGTGACCTCCTACCTGCACAAAGCGAAGGTTTTCTCTACGCTCGACCTCCTGAAGGGGTATTATCAGGTGCCTATGAACCCAGAAGACATCTCCAATACTGCCATCACCACTCCGTTTGGTATATACACCTTCAATTACCCCCTGTTTTGGCCTTCGTGATGCTGGGGCAACGTTTCAACGTCTCATGGATGGCATCTTAGGGGACCTCCCTTTCTGTGTATGTTATGTGGACGACATACTTGTGTTCTCCTCCTCAAAAGAGGAACACCTCCATCACCTGCGCATCGTGCTTGATCGCCTGCAACAAAATGGCCTTGTAGTCCGGTACGACAAGTGTAACTTTGGCGCCAACGAGGTGTCGTTCTTAGGGCACCGTATCACTCCTGAAGGAGTCCATCCACTCCTGAGAAGGTAGCAGCCGTTCAGAACTTCCCCGCGCCCTGGACCGTAAAAGCTCTGCAGGAATTCTTGGGCATGATACACTATTATCACCGTTTTCTGCCAGCCATTGCCGCCACTCTTGCTCCCCTCTACGCCTCCCTCAAGGGCAAGCCAAAGGACCTGAAGTGGGGTCCACTTCAAGAAGCAGCCTTCTGCAATGCAAAGAAGGCTCTATCAACTGCTGCGGCTCTCACTTTTCCTATCCCACAAGCGCCTCTCCTTCTCTCCACCGATGCCAGCGACGTCGCTATTGGTGCAGTACTCGAGCAGGTGGTCAACGGCTCGCCCCGCCCATTGGCCTTCTTCAGCAGAAAACTGTCCAAGGCAGAATTGAGTTATTCTACCTTCGATCGAGAATTGCTGGCAGTGCACTTGGCTGTCCGTCACTTTCGCCATTTCTTAGAAG
>NC_090725.1:313552472-313562472 GCF_036898095.1 Palaemon carinicauda | reverse complement strand
CCCCTACTGCTGCTACCTCCGCGGTCATCTATGGCACCGGAGGAAGCAGCAGGGCCTACCGGAACTGCGTCACAATCGCTCGCCATACATTCCTATCTCTAGCACGCTCTCTTGCCTCTCTCACATCTATCCTCCTATCACCCAGAGCTTTCTTCACACCATCCATCCACCCAAACCTTGGCCTTCCTCTTGTACTTCTCCCATCAACTCTTGCATTCATCACCTTCTTTAGCAGACAGCCATTTTCCATTCTCTCAACATGGCCAAACCACCTCAACACATTCATATCCACTCTAGCCGCTAACTCATTTCTTACGCCCATTCTCACCCTCACCACTTCGTTCCTACCCTATCTACTCGAGATACACCAGCCATATACCTCAGACACTTCATCTCAAACACATTCAATTTCTGTCTCTCCATCACTTTTATTCCCCACAACTCCGATCCATACATCACAGTTAGTACAATCACTTTCTCATATAGAACTCTCTTTACATTCATGCCCAACCCTCTATTTTTTACTACTCCCTTAACTGCCCCCAACACTTTGCAACCTTCATTCACTCTCTGACGTACATCTGCTTCACTCCACCATTTGCTGCAACAACAGACCCCAAGTACTTAAACTGATCCACCTCCTCAAGTAACTCTCCATTCAACATGACATTCAACCTTGCACCACCTTCCCTTCTCGTACATCTCATAACCTTACTCTTACCCACATTAACTCTCAACTTCCTTCTCTCACACACCCCTTCCAAATTCTGTCACTAGTCGGTCAAGCTTCTCTTCTGTGTCTGCTACCAGTACAGTATCATCCGCAAACAACAACTGATTTACCTCCCATTCATGATCATTCTTGCCTACCAGTTTTAATCCTCGTCCAAGCACTCGAGCATTCACCTCTCTCAAAACTCCATCAACATTCAAGTTAAACAACCACGGTGACATCACACATCCCTGTCTCAGCCCCACTCTCACCGGAAACCAATCGCTCACTTCATTTCCTATTCTAACACATGCTTTACTACCTTTGTAGAAACTTTTCACTGCTTGCAACAACCTTCCACCAACTCCATATAACCTCATCACATTCCACATTGCTTCCCTATCAACTCTAGCATATGCTTTCTCCAGATCCATAAACGCAACATACACCTCCTTACCTTTTGCTAAATATTTCTCGCATATCTGCCTAACTGTAAAAATCTGATTCATACAACCCCTACCTCTTCTAAAACCACCCTGTACTTCCAAGATTGCATTCTCTGTTTTATCCTTAATCCAATTAATCAGTAATCTACCATACAGTTATCCAACGACACTCAACAAACTAATACCTCTGGAATTTTTGATACATTAATGTCTGGATTCTCTTTACGACCTTGGGATCTGAGCCCCAGGCGAAATCACATATTGGCTTTTATCTTTCTCCGTGGCCAAGTGGCTTAGTCACTGTCTATAAAAGCTTGCCGACCAGAGTTCGATTCCCGGCCGGACCCAAGATCTTGTCTTTGTGTAATTTCGCCTGGGGCTATGATCCCGAGGTCGTTAAGAGAATGCAGACATTAATGTATCAAAAATATATATGGCTTATTTGAATATGAATAACACGTCTAAATGTGTAAAATTTATCATTAATTAAATGCCAAGTAACAAACTACCAATTAGCTACGATGGTGAAGATGGGTTGATTTCAATTCTAAGTACAAAATACCTGAATTCGACAGGTATAAGTACAGAAGAATTGTCATTGACTTTTATCTTTCTCCGTGGCCAAGTGGCTTAGTCACTGTCTATACAAGCTTGCCGACCAGGGCTCGATTCCCGGCCGGACCCAAGCTCTTTTCTTTGTGTGATTTCGCCTGGGGCTCTGATCCCGAGGTCGTTAAGAGAATGCAGTCATTAATGTATCAAATATACATAAGGCTTATTTGAATATGAAAAACACGTCTAAATGTGCTAAATTTATCATTAATTGAATGCCAAGTAACAAACTACCAATTAGCTACGATGGTGAAGATGGGTTGATTTCAATTCTAAGTACAAAATACCTGAATTCGACAGGTATAAGTACAGAAGAATTGTCATTGACTTTTATCTTTCTCCGTGGCCAAGTGGCTTAGTCACTGTCTATACAAGCTTGCCGACCAGGGTCCTATTCCCGGCCGGTCCCAAGCTCTTGTCTTTGTGTGATTTCGCCTGGGGCTCTGATCCCGAGGTCGTTAAGAGAATGCAGATATTAATATATCAAAAATATATATGGCTTATTTGAATATGAAAAACACGTCTAAATGTGCAAAATTTATCATTAATTGAATGCCAAGTAACAAACTACCAATTAGCTACGATGGTGAAGATGGGTTGATTTCAATTCTAAGTACAAAATACCTGAATTCGACAGGTATAAGTACAGAAGAATTGTCATTGACTTTTATCTTTCTCCGTGGCCAAGTGGCTTAGTCACTTTCTATACAAGCTTGCCGACAAGTTCCATTCCCCGGCCGGACCCAAGCTCTTGTCTTTGTGTGATTTCGCCTGGGGCTCTGATCCCGAGGTCGGTAGAGAATACAGACCTTAATGTATCAAAAATATATATGGCTTATTTGAATATGAAAAACACGTCTAAATGTGCAAAATTTATCATTAATTGAATGCCAAGTAACAAACTACCAATTAGCTAAGATGGTGAAGATGGGTTGATTTCAATTCTAAGTACAAAATAACTGAATTCGACAGGTATAAGTACAGAAGAATTGTCATTGACTTTTATCTTTCTCCGTGGCCAAGTGGCTTAGTCACTGTTCTATATAAGCTTGCCGACCAGGGTTCGATTCCCGGCCGGACCAAAGCTCTTGTCTTTGTATGATTTCGCCTGGGGCTCTGATCGCGAGGTCGTTAAGAGAATCCAGACATTAATGTATCAAAAATATATATGGCTAATTTGAATATGAAAAACACGTCTAAATGTGCAAAATTTATCATTAATTGAATGCCAAGTAACAAACTACCAATTAGCTACAATGGTGAAGATGGGTTGATTTCAATTCTAAGTACAAAATACCTGACTTCGACAGGTATAAGTACAGAAGAATTGTCATTGACTTTTATCTTTCTCCCTGGCCAAGTGGCTTAGTCACTGTCTATACAAGCTTGCCGACCAGGGTTCGATTCCCGGCCGGACACAAGCTCTTGTGTTTGTGTGATTTCGCCTGGGGCTCTGATCCCGAGGTCGTTAAGAGAATCCAGACATTAATGTATCAAAAATATATATGGCTTAATTGAATATGAAAAATACGTCTAAATGTGCAAAATTTATCATTAATTGAATGGCAAGTAACGAACTACCAATTAGCTACGATGGTGAAGATGGGTTGATTTCCATTCTAAGTACAAAATACCTGAATTCGACAGGTATAAGTACAGAAGAAATGTCATTGACTTTTATCTTTCTTCGTGGCCAAGTGGCTTAGTCACTGTCTATACAAGCCTGCCGACCAGGATTCGATTCCCGGCCGGAGCCAAGTTCTTGTCTTTGTGTGATTTCGCCTGGGGCTCTGATCCCGAGGTCGTTAAGAGAATGCAGACATTAATGTATCATAAATATATATGGCTTATTTGAATTATGAAAAACACGTCTAAATGTGCAAAATTTTTCATTAATTAAATGCCAAGTAACAAACTACCAATTAGCTACGATGGTGAAGATGGGTTGATTTCAATTCTAAGTACAAAATACCTGAATTCGACAGGTATAAGTACAGAAGAATTGTCATTGACTTTTATCTTTCTCCGTGGCCAAGTGGCTTAGTCACTGTCTATACAAGCTTGCCGACCAGGGTTCGATTCCCGGCCGGACCCAAGCTCTTGTCTTTGTGTGATTTTGCCTGGGGCTCTGATCCCGAGGTCGTTAAGAGAATCCAGACATTAATGTATCAAAAATATATATGGCTTATTTGAATATGAAAAAAACGTCTAAATGTGCAAAATTTATCATTAATTGAATGCCAAGTAACAAACTACCAATTAGCTACGATGGTGAAGATGGGTTGATTTCAATTCTAAGTACAAAATACCTGAATTCGACAGGTATAAGTACAGAAGAAATGTCATTGACTTTTATCTTTCTTCGTGGCCAAGTGGCTTAGTCACTGTCTATACAAGCCTGCCGACCAGGGTTCGATTCCAGGCCGGAGCCAAGTTCTTGTCTTTGTGTGATTTCGCCTCGGGCTCTGATCCCGAGGTCGTTAAGAGAATGCAGACATTAATGTATCAAAATATATATGGCTTATTTGAATATGAAAAACACGTCTAAATGTGCAAAATTTATCATTAATTAAATGCCAAGTAACAAACTACCAATTAGCTACGATGGTGAAGATGGGTTGATTTCAATTCTAAGTACAAAATACCTGAATTCGACAGGTATAAGTCCAGAAGAATTGTCATTGACTTTTATCTTTCTCCGTGGCCAAGTGGCTTAGTCACTGTCTATACAAGCTTGCCGACCAGGGTCCGATTCCCGGCCGGACACAAGCTCTTGCCTTTGTGTGATTTCGCCTGGGCTCTGATCCCGAGGGTCGTTAAGAGAATCCAGACATTAATGTATCAAAAATATTTATGGCCTATTTGAATATGAAAAACACGTCTAAATGTGCAAAATTTATCATTAATTGAATGCCAAGTAACAAACTACCAATTAGCTACGATGGTGAAGATGGGTTGATTTCAATTCTAAGTACAAAATACCTGAATTCGACAGGTATAAAGTCCAGAAGAATTGTCATTGACTTTTATCTTTCTCCGTGGCCAAGTGGCTTAGTCACTGTCTATACAAGCTTGCCGACCAGGGTCCGATTCCCGGCCGGACACAAGCTCTTGCCTTTGTGTGATTTCCCCTGGGGCTCTGATCCCGAGGTCGTTAAGAAAATCCAGAAATTAATGTATCAAAAATATATATGGCTTATTTGAATATGAAAAACACACGTGTGAATGTGCAAAATTTATCATTAATTGAATGCCAAGTAACGAACTACTAATTAGCTACGATGGTGAAGATGGGTTGATTTCAATTCTAAGTACAAAATACCTGAATTCGACAGGTATAAGTACAGAAGAATTGTCATTGAGTTTTATCTTTCTCCGTGGCCAAGTGGCTTAGTCACTGTCTATGCAAGCTTGCCGACCAGGGTTCGATTCCCAGCCGGACCCAAGCTCTTTTCTTTGTGTGATTTCGCCTGGGGCTCTGATCCCGAGGTCGTTAAGAGAATGCAGACATTAATGTATCAACAATATATATGGCTTATTTGAATATGAAAAACACGTCTAAATGTGCAAAATTGATCATTAATTGAATGCCAAGTTACAAACTACCAATTAGCTATGATGGTGAAGATGGGTTGATTTCAATTCTAAGTACAAAAAACCTGAATTCGACAGGTATAAGTACAGAAGAATTGTCATTGACTTTTATCTTTCTCCGTGGCCAAGTAGCTTAGTCACTGTCTATACAAGTTTGCCGACCAGGGTCCGATCCCCGGCCGGACCCAAGCTCTTGACTTTGTGTGATTTCGCCTGGGGCTCTGATCCCGAGGTCATTAAGAGAATCCAGATATTAATGTATCAAAAATATTTATGGCTTATTTGAATATGAAAAACACGTCTAAATGTGCAAAATTTATCATTAATTGAATGCCAAGTAACAAACTACCAATTAGCTACGATGGTGAAGATGGGGTGATTTCAATTCTAAGTACAAAATACCTGAATTCGACAGGTATAAGTACAGAAGAATTGTCATTGACTTTTATCTTTCTCCGTGGCCAAGTGGCTTAGTCATTGTCTATACAAGCTTGCCGACCAGGGTTCGAATTCCCGGCCGGACCCAAGCTCTTGTGTTTGTGTGATTTCGCCTGGGGCTCTGATCCCGAGGTCGTTAAGAGCATCCAGACATTAATATATCAAAAATATATATGGCTTATTTGGATATATATATATATATATATATACATATATATATATATATATATATATTTATATACAGTATATATATATATATATACAGCATATATATATATATATATATATGCAGCAATATATATATATATATATATATTTATATATATATATATATATATATTTATATGCAGCATATATATATATATATATATATACAGTATATGCCTATATACATATTTGTATATATATACTGTAAATATAAATATAATATATATATATATATACATATATATATATATATATATGTAGATATATATAATATCTATATACATATTTATATTTATATACAGCATATATATATATATATATATATTTATATATATATATTTATTTATATCTATATATAGTATATATATAAATATATATATATATATATATATATATAATGTTATTGTATGTATATATATACATTATATATATAATACGTGTATATATATATATATATATATATATCACTTTCTTTAGATACCTTAATATGATGAAAGTGTTTGCTGAACATTGCGATGCATAAACCATTTCACCACGTGAAGTTATCCCCACTCAGGAAGTGTTCATTATATCAAACTATTAGAACATTTCACATTTCCACTCCACATACGTTTCCTTAACTTTCCTTCCATTAGGGGGAAAATGGGGAAGCACATTCGAGGTAATTATTTATCCCTTGAAATTCAGTGCGATTATCCCTAGATTTCTTAAGGGGTCCATCTAAGCAGTGTTCTAGAGAGAAGCGGCGGTTGAAGTAGCTAAGTTGGGATGATTTTTTATCCCCTAAAGCCTAATAAACTTGCCCTTATTGCTCGTTATGGTCCTGGGTATACTAGCGGTTCCGGTGATAAAGAGAGCCTCTATGCTCCACTTGATTCACGTCATTCCTTTTGATTCTAGCATAAGAAGGATTATGAGTTCTTATATTGGAACATTACGGCCTCTCTACATATTTCGAGACTAACTTATATCAGATGAGCCTTTTAATTCTGACAGAATCTTTATTATACATTTATTTTCTCTGTTATGTAAGAATATTAAAAAATATTTAAATACTTGAGGGAGAGCAAAAGGATTCAATAAGAAAACACAATTTGTTATGAAAGATATTTGACCAGATAGAATCTTTGTAATACATTTATTTTCTATGGTATGTGAGAATATTGAAAACGATTTGAATACTCGAGGGAAAGCAAAAATATTTATAAAAGAAAACGCAATTTGTTATGAAAGAAAATTTTTTGACCAACCTTCAGTTCTGTTATTTCAAAACCTTACGACGTGTATACGTATCTCGAGACTAACTTTTTATCGGATGAGCGTTTTAAATTCTGACAGAATTTGTTTTTCAAATTTATTTTCTATATTTGTTATATCACAATAATGATAAAATTATTGAAGGTTTTACTGAAATAGGAATGGATATATATATATATATATATATATATATATATATATATATATATATATATATATATATATATATATCATATTCCAGAGTGCTGTTAGAACAAATCTTATTTTACCGCCGTTTATTAAGGGTTGTGGTGGTCTGGTAGTAGCGTCCTTGCCTGGTGATTGTCAGACTGGGGTTCGAGTCCCACTATTCGTTTGATCCTCTGGTCGTCGCAGCCCCATTGTCCTTGTGAGCTAAGGATGGGGGTTTGGGGAAGCCTACATGTCTATTTGCTGAGTCACCAGCAGCCACTGCCTGGCCCTCCTTAGTCCTAGCTTGGGTGGAGAGGGGGCTTGGGCGCTGATCATATGTAATATAGTCAATCATTAGGGCATTGTCCTGCTTGATAGGACAATGTCACCGTCCCTTGCCTCTGCCGATCATGAGCGGCGAGTCCCACTCAAACTAGTTACTTCCTCTGGTCGTTGCAACCTCACCGTCCTTGTGAGCTAAGGATGGGGCGTTTGGGTTAGCCTATAAGTCTATCTGCTGAGTCATCAGCAGCCACTGCCAGGCTCATCTTGGTCCTAGCTTGAGTGTATAGGGGGCTTGGGCACTGATCATATGTAATATAGTCAGTCTCTAGGGCATTGTCCTGCTTGATAGGGCAATTTCACTGTCCCTTGCCTCTGCCATTCATGAGCGGCCTTTAAAACCTTTAAATCATTCCATTACATAAGCTCAATTTCACAAATTATTGCCTGGCCCTTGGTCCTAGCTTTGGTAGAGAGGGGGCTTGGGCACTGATCATATGTAATATAGTCAGTCTCTAGGGCATTGTCCTGCGTGATAGGGCAATTTCACTGTCCCTTGCCTCTGCCGTTCATGAGCGGCCTTTAAAACCTTTGAACCATTCCCAATACATAAATCCCTTCGCACAAATTACCTGTGTTCGATGTTGCTCAAATTTTTTCCCTGAAAAACACAAACCAAAAGGCAATTACTGTAAGAGCAAAAGTCTTTGTAAGCCAAAAAGTATTATTATTGCTTATGTTTATTGCTGCTTCCTCCGGTCGACTTGGGTGACCTCGGAGGTAGGAGCAGTAGGGGATTCAGCGTTATGGAGCTTCGTCTGTGGTGGATAACGGGGGAGGGTGGGCTGTGACACCGTAGCCGTACCAGTCGATCGAAAGGTTCCTTTCTTTTTTTTTTTTTAAATTTGTTTGATGTCGGCTACCCCCCAAAATTGGGGAAAGTGCCTTGGTATATGTATGATGATGTTGACTTGCGAATGATATATAGCAATGTACCCTCAATTACGTTGTGTATTTTTTTCCGTTTAGATATGTGAAACGTGTTTACACTGCCAATTAAACTTTCAAATCAATATATAATCTTTAACCAATTAGTTCTGCAGTAAATAGTGTTTGTGATGTTAAATGATTAATGAAGTATTAAAAAAGGGTATTTGAAACTGCATAGTCCATTATTATTATTATTATTATTATTATTATTATTATTATTATTATTATTATTATTATTATTATTATTATTATTATTATTATTATTATCATTATCATTATTATTATTATTATTATTATTATTATCAACTAAGCTACAACCCTAGTTGGAAAAGCATGAGGCAATAAGCCCAAGGGCTCCAACAAGGAAAAATAGCCCAGTGAGGAAAGGATATAAGGAAATGAACAGGTTATATGAGAAGTTATGAACAATTGAAATAAAATATTTCAAGAACAGTAACAACATTAAAACATCTTTGATCGTTACTTAAATTCTCTGTTATTGTTAATATTGTTCTCAAAGAAAAATAATTTATTCACCAGTTACATTTTTGAAGTTTCTATACTTGAAATTGTATTTCTCTCTCTCTCTCTCTCTCTCTCTCTCCTCTCTCTCTCTCTCTCTCTCTCTCTCTCTCTCTCTCTCTTGCAAATATTACTGTATACTGATATTTCTTAGAGATCTGTATAAAACTACACGCTCTTTTCCCTGACAATACATCATCCTTCCATATACTGGTAAAAAAAAACTAATCTTCATTGGAAATTCTCCGAAAACCATATACTTTTTTCAGCCGTATTTCAGTAAAATACAGGTGACCGTAAATTTACCATACTTTTATTATATTTTACGTGTTGGTGACAGTAATATCATTCCTTTAAATCAATATATCCTTATTTAAAATGATAATTGACTGGCAACTTTTATTCCAGGATTTTTATGGTATTTTTTACGCTAAGTTCTTAACGTATAGGCAAATAAGAAAAATCTAAAATTGGGGTAACATTTCAATCAAGGTAGCTTCAAGGTAAGAAGCGTCAAGGAAGTGGTTAGCAAGATTAACATGCTGTGGGTTTTGCAGAAATTTCTAAAAAAAGAATTGCCTTCTTTGTTAAACCTTGACAGACTCATCCAGATATTTTTGGAAGAGTTCGTTGCCCTTAGACCATTGGTTAGAAGGTGATTTAATGTCTTCATCGGCACCTTTGCCTTCTTGGTTGTTTTCCAATTACTCGATCCTTTTATCAGTTGAGAGAGAGAGAGGAGAGGAGAGAGAGAGAGAGAGAGAGAGAG
>NC_090725.1:313507472-313549972 GCF_036898095.1 Palaemon carinicauda | reverse complement strand
CAGGTCCGATGATATATTAGTAACACCTTTTTTCACATTTAAATGGATTCATATAGCCATACATTTTGGGTAGCAATTTGTGGCCTCCAATTCGCTAAAATCTGCCAATTTCTTAATGCTATTTCTAAAATCTTCTGTGTAATCTAAATTTGCAGCCAGGACCCTGATTTAATAAAGTAAAAGCTATATGAAGACATCTTTTCATTGAAAAAAAAGGCATATTGGTTCCAGGTGTAGATATTTTCTGCTGAAATATATGAATCGGAAAATTTCGTCAATTGTTCAATAGAGTTTAATTGCATTCACCTTGCCTCTCACTTAGCTGATCGCGACAGAACACGAGTACTTTGGCTCAAATACTAAGAAAATTGAAAGATCATTAAAACAGAAAGTGTAAATCATGGTTTCCATAACAATCTCTCTCTCTCTCTCTCTCTCTCTCTCTCTCTCTCTCTCTCTCTCTCTCTCTCTCTCGTCTGAAGTGCTTCAGTTGCAGATCGCCCGGGACAGCATCATTTTCCCTCGAGAATATCTAAGCTGATCCAAGCGTATTCTCTCCCACGGTCAGTTGAGCATCTAAAAGTGGGCTGCATCCTTCTCCGCCTCCTCCTTCTCACACAATTTGTCACGTATTATCCTCTTTTATTATTCTTCCCTCTCTTCCTCCTCTTTCTTCCCACACAATTTACAACGTATTATCCTCTTATATCTATTCTTCCTTCTCTTCCTCCTCTTTCTTCGCAAACAATTTGCAACGTATTAATCCTCTTTGATTATTCTTCTCTCTCTTCCTCCTCTTTCTTCCCACACAATTTGCCACGTATTATCCTCTTATATCTCTTCTTCCCTCTCTTCCCCCTGTTTCTTCCACAAACAATTTGCAACGTATTATTCTCTTCTTCCTCTTTTTCCTTCTCCTCTTCTTATCCTTCCTCCATGAACTCTTTCTCCACTTTCTTCCCATACAATTTACAACGTATTATCCTCTTATATCTATTCTTCCCTCTCTTCCTCCTCCTCTTTCTTCCCACACAATTTACAACGTATTATCCTCTTATATCTATTCTTCCCTCCTCCTCCTCCTCCTCCTCCTCCTCCATGAATCTCAAACCTTCCTGTGGACTCCACCGTTAGTTATTTTGAGTTGTCTCGCAGAATCACAAAGGAACTCTTATTTATGCTTTGTGATTTGCCTTTGGAAACTTCAACTCTAAAAGGAGGAATTAATTTCCTCGTTGAAGGAGAATCATAATTTTTTGTTCCACAAAACGTCATGTTGTTTATGAATGATGTATTGTTTAAAGTTGGTGTTATTTGTCCTGTGTGGTATTCGAAAGTTGGTCATTCTAAGAGAAAATGTGTCTTTTAACTCGGCAAGTAAAGTTTTAAGACCTTTCAATGGTCAAAAATTTGGGCTTTATTCTAGTTTGTTAGTCAAAGTTTGTTTACTCTGCATGTAAAAATGGTCTCCTCATAGTTAAACTACAAACTCATCCAATACACAATGAATTTAAAAAAAAAAAAAAAAAATTATATATGGTAAAATGTCACGCAAGTTATTCACTGTAGCTAGCAGTTATGATGATGATAATAAACCCATTATATGTTTCCTGTCACAGACTTGTAAAATGGACTTCCAATTGGGTAGATTATTTGGAAAAGCCAGGAATCATCGGCTGAATAAAATGTTTCTTACAACTCCTTACACATAAAAAAGATTTGAAAGATTAGGGTTATGTATTACATATACAATGCAGAATTCTAACTCCCTGTAACGCTTGTGGTGGCCTGCTGGATCGGGGTTCAAGTCCCTCTCAAACTCTACAGTGTCTTGGAGTAGTAGTTTCGCCAACAACACCATCCTTGTGAGCTAAGGATGGAAAATTTGGGGAGTCTATATTTCTACATGGTGAGTGATCAGCAGTCATTGCCTAATCCTCTTTGGTCCTAGCTAGGGTGGAGAGAAGTATAGGATGCTGATCATATATGTACAGTATATGTACAGTATGCAGTGTGCAACCTCACGTTCCTTGTGAGCTAAGGATGGGAGATTTGGGGAGTATATATGTCTACATGCTCATGAATCATAAACCATTGCCTTGCCCTCCTTGGTCCTAGCTAGGTTGGAGAGGACTCTAGGATGCTGATCATATATGTAAATGGTCAGTCTCTAGGTCCCTTATCCTGCTAGGGCATTGTCGCTGTCCTTTGCCTCTGTCATTGATGATCGACCTTTATACATGTCCGTGTAAGGGTGTTTCTTTGCTTGAGTATGCCACATTTCAATAACAGTTTTGCTGGACAAATATATGGAAACATCTATTACGGTATAAGAGATTTAGAAAATTTCTCAATACAACAGCAATTGAGTGGAATCTCTCTCTCTCTCTCTCTCTCTCTCTCTCTCTCTCTCTGTCTCTCTCTCTCTCTCTCACACACACACATATGTTGTATCGGGATGTAGAGAACAAACCTAAACCACAGAATCGAACTTAATAACAATATTCCCTTGACGTAAAGTTTTCCCTGACTTTCTCGGCTACTGGAATATCAGATAGGAAGGACGTTTCAAACTCTAAATAATCCTTGAAACTATATCTTTGATACTAAATTGATTACATTTATAATCATAACCAAAATTATATTCAAAATTATTGGATACGAATTCGAGACTTGACATATCTTAACCAAACTAAAACTTAAGCTGACACAATATTTGAATGGGTGTATATATATATATATATATATATATATATATATATATATATATATATATATATATATATATAACCGACCACTTTGCGTCAATAGGCGTAGGAGGAGATGATCTATACAAGAAGTTAAAACTCTTTAAGATATATGATAAACAGTAGTTTTCTAAAGTACCATCCAAGAGTACCATTTCTATGATGCTGGTAGTTTTCTGTTGCAAATTATTTATATATATATATATATATATATATTATATATATATATATATATAATATATATTGAATGATATCCTTCAATGGGTTTATTTTTTTCTTTGCTTGTTTGAATGCATTCATATTACCTATGTACTAATTACCTACGCCAACGAAGTTGGGAGGAAGTTATGTTTTTTCCCCTTTTATTCCCCTGGCGTTTGTTTGTGAACAACATCCTGGCCTGTATTTTACTCATAGAGTAGTAAAACTGTCAGGATTAATTGATATGTGGAGACGTGGAAGTGATTCAATTATGAAAGTCCTAGATAAAAGGTCAAGGTCTAGCGAAAGGTTGACTGAATTCTACCTAATCTTAACCTCATGTTCGCACATGGTTGTCACACATACTTCAAATACTCCTACAGTTTAATTTGATTCTGGTAAAGGCAAGCTGGTTTCAAGAAATAAGCTGCTGTAGTAGAGGTCTGTATTCTCAGAATGCTTTTCTAGTTCTATATTTGTGATTGGGATTCTGCCAACGTAAGATTTTAGATATTGTTTGTAAATTTATTCATAGACAATTTATATATTTATCGTTATTTCAGTGTTTCCCTAATTTGTTAGGGTGTGGAAACGTAAAACTTTATTTGTTAAATCACAACGGTAAAGGGGATAAACCTGTATTCCCAGAAATATCACAAGTATTATAGATATGAAATAAACAATATTGATATGCAATGCTGCAAGCAGAGAGAGGGCGGAACAGAACGTCCCCGTAGCATGGACAGGAACGTGGGACTGGAACGTGTGTCCTGAACGCAGGACTGGAACACAGGTCTGGAACACGAGTCTGGAATGCAGGTCTGGAACGTGGGACTGGAATGCCGGTCTGGAATGCGGGACTGGAATGCTGGTCTTGAATGCAGGACTGGAATGCTGATCTGGAACGCGAGGCTGGAACTCGAGTCTGGAACAACCACAAACAATTCTGATAATAGAAAATGTATTTTCTCCCTCTGGAACTACACAGAATATGAATATTTTAACCATTTTAGTATTCAGCAGAAATGGTTGATAATTGTAACTGAGTCTCCAGTGCAACGTTCTATTTATACAAAAGGGTCTTTTAGGAAATTCAGCTTTTATGTTTGTATTTTTTTCTTTTCATCCCGATATGACTTTCCTTTTCATTTATGGGCCCTCAACCTTATAAGGAAAATGGTCGTGAAATGGAATAAAACATTTCATCTATATTTCCCTCTTTTGCTTCTTTAAAATGTTATTTTTTTTTAAAATATTATATATACCATATATATATATATATATATATATATATATATATATATATATATATATATATATATATTAAAAAAATCTTTGTAATGAGTTTATATCTGAATAGCTTGTATGCAGTAGTGATGAAGTTATTTTAAATATTTGTTTTTCATTACTTTTTACAGCTATAATTATTGCTATCATTATCATCAATGTTATGATATTACACTGGATAGCATTATGCTATCACAAAAGTAATACAAAATACTAGGTACAATAAGAATAAAAGTGAATGGGAAGAAGTGGGAACCCGGAAGGTCTGCGAAAAACAAAAACTTTGTTTTAAAACGTTCGGTGATCTAAATATGTGGAAAATCTGAATCACAAATATAAACATAGAAAAGACGGAATACAAACTGTAAATCCATAATTTGGTGGCAAACTTGCGCATGGAAGAAATTAAACTCGTAAAAGGAGGTGCCACTGTATATATATATATATATATATATATATATATATATATATATGAATGCATATATATATAAATTTATATATATATATATATATATATATATATATATATATAATATATTATATATATATATATATATATATTGTGTGATATACCTCCAAATGTCTATTTATTTGTTTACTAGTTATGTAATGGGTTGTTCTGAAATTATATTGTAATGGTAATTGGTTTCTAATGTAAATAAACAAGTGAGAGTTTTGTAAATACCTTTCTTCTGTATGTATGTAACAAATATTGTTAGTCTCTGTTTAGCCGTCATTTTGTTTAGTAACCTCTTATTAAAGAGACCTATCGTTGTCCGTGTTTTTTTTGCCAGCCTACAAGAGATTAAACATGGCGCAGTGAGTAGGATCTGTTCTACTGCTGAAATGATCGTAGTCAGAAGTGATTCAGAATTTAAGATTTGATTGACACGATGGAAGGGCAACTAGAACAATTGACGGAGCTGCTGGCGAAGCAAGCGGATATGGCTCAGAAGAGGGAAGAACGGTTAGCTATGATGTTAGAAACTATGATGAGTGTGCTAAATGGAAATGTTAACGAAAATCGTCAACGAAGTGGAGGTGCTGAAATTTTGCAAAATGATGCACAGTGCCGGTATAAAATTCCTCATAGTGCCACACCTGCACCTCACCTGTCATCGTCAGTCTCTTTGAAGGAGTTCGATGCTTGGCGGCATAAATTTGAAGGTTATGTAATGCTGACTGGAATTAAATAATTAACGCGTGCTGAGCAAAGGTCAGTTCTCGCTTCTGTTTTAGATGAAGACTGGACACGAACATTGCGATATGGGCTCTCTTTTCCGGCTGATGCAGATCTTGAAACAATACTTAATGCCATGGAAAATCACTTACGAGGTCAACGGAATGTAATTGTCGACAGGAGAGAATTTTACCTCAGAAAACAAGAAACTGGTGAGAGTTTTGACGATTTCCTTTGTGGTATCCGGGAAATTGCAGCATTCTGCGATTTTTGTTCATCGTGTATGGACAATAGATTGAGAGACCGTATTGTTGTTGGCACTCGAGATGAACAAGCTCTAAAACGTATGCTAGAAGAGAAGGACCTGAATCTGCAGAAGGCTGTAGATATTTGTCGAGCTTCTGAGAGTGCTAATGAGAATAGCGCTACAATACGAGGAATGATCCCAGACAATATATCAAAAGTTTCACGGTACAAAAGGGACTACAAGAAAGCACCAAACAGTTTATATAAAAAGGAAAGATGCTTTAGATGTGGAAGAGATAGACATTCTGACATGAATGTTTGTAAGGCAAGGGACAAAAAGTGTTCCCAATGCGGAAAGATTGGACATTTTGCTGCTGTGTGTAGGTTAACAGGGAAGGAAACTTCTTTGCTGAAAAAGAGTAAAAATACAAAGCTAAAATCAACTGGTAGTAAACTTAACAGGGATGTACATAGGATCGTAAGTGATGTGTATGTTAACAGTGCCATTTCTCAGGCAACCCCGAAAGTTCAGATTCACATTACTCATCCTGCAGGGAACTCGTCTATACTATGGACACCGGATTCAGGAGCAGAAGCTACAGTCATGGGGCTCAATGTAGCTAGATCTCTTGGCATATATCCCTATATGCTCGAACCTTCTAAAATTGGAAAGCTTTGTTCTGCAGGTTACCAGACCCTTAATTGTGTAGGAGCTTTCACTTCACACCTTTCGCTTGGTGATCGACAAACTAAAGCTGAAATAACTGTGGTGAAAGAAGTAAAGGGAGCTTTATTAAGCTGGTTTGATTCTATTGCTTTAGGAATTCTACCGGAGGATTTTTCTGCTCAAATTAATTCTCTTCCCGTACGATTGTCTGTAAATCCAGATGAAGAAAAGCGCTTAACCCTGGATAGGCACGCTCCTCGGACACCCCTTCAAGGGTATACTCGGACGCGAACGACCCCGACGCCAAAAAAAATTCTTGAAAAATCAGTTTTTGCAGTAACCTCTTTTTTTCTTTTGCCAAAAAAACTTCACTGAATGCTTAAAACAACTGTAAAGATAAATACTACTCATCTGCAGAAAAAACTATTTATTATAAATATTTTAAAAAATTAAGTAGAAAAAAAAGACCTGACATAAAAATTCATAAAAAAAAGTTTATACGTATATACACAAATCCTTTTAGGAATTGATTCTTGAATGTTTAGGACACATCTTGATGTATTTTGGATGAAGTCAGACCCATGGAGGTGAAGATCTGAAATGAGAAAAAAAGGGTAACTTTTTTTGGCCAAAAAAAATTTGTCCAAATTTCATGAATTTTTTTGGGTACCCAAATGAAATAGGAAGTGGCTAATTTTTTTAGGGAATAAACATATGTTATCCTAAAATAGAAATATGTAAAAAAATCTTCATTATTTTGTAAATTACATTTATATCAGGGGCCATATCTAAAGGTAATTTTTTGAGTACTTAGAAATTTCGTAAAAAAATACATATATTTAATATATAATATGATATTTATGCAGGTAAAAATATACCAAAATATCACAAATTCTATAGGGAACAAGAATATATATAGATAGGGCAACTTACGCTTCGGATATGTCCACAAAAGGGCCGCCAACCACACTGACTCAGACTCCCTAATCTGCCACTTGAAATGTAGGAAGGGTATGTCAATTTCAAGGTGTTATTTACTAATCTAATTATTATTGGATATGCATAAAAATTGTATGGTGGGTTGCTGGATAATTTTCGATTATATTACGACTATAAAATTAAAATTCTGACCCAAAAAAAAATTTTTTGAAGGGAAATAAAATCGAAAAAAAAAAACAAAAATGTGAAACAATATAATATTTTAGCTAAAAAAATTTGATGATATTCAATCAAAAAAGAAGTAAACAAAATTTTCCGACAAATAAACATCTAGAGGAATCATTACTCTGTGATAGTTCCTTAGTACGTAGTAATTTTGAAAGAAATGGGAAAAAACGAAAAAATGGCAATCACCGGAAAATCAAACACATACCTATATATACGCCTTATCTAGCTAAAAAAAAAATAGGCATGGGTAGCCAGATCATCTAGAAACACTTTCCAACACTATAAAAATATAAGTTTTGCGACACTACTTGCCAATTCCTTACTGTAACATGACTAAGCAAAAAAATGCAAAACAAATAAAAAGGGGCACTCGCGGAAAAATGGCTAACATTCTAATATACGGCATTTCAGAAAAAAAAAAATTCAGCCACGTGCTAGGCAAACCATCAAGGCACATTTTCCGACAAATAAACATCTAAATGAATCATTACTCTGTGATAGTTCCTTAGTACGTAGTAATTTTGAAAGAAATGGAAAAAAATGAAAAAATGGCAATCACAGGAAAATCGAACACATACCTATATATACGCCATATCTGGCTAAAAAAAGATAGGCATGGGTAGCCAGATCATCTAGAAACACTTTCCAACACTATAAAATTATAAGTTTTGCGACACTACTTGCCAATTTCTTACGGTAACATGACTAAGCAAAAAAATGCAAAACAAATAAAAAGGGGCACTCGCAGAAAATGCCCAACATTCTAATATACGGCATCTCAGATAAAAAAAAAAGACATGCACGTGTTAGCCCAACCATCAAGGCACACTTTCTAACACATAAACATGAAAAAAAAAAATCAATAATATACGGCAATTCCTTACTAAGTAGTAAATTTTTACAAATATTGAAAAAAAAACAGAAATTGGCAACCGCAGTTGAATACCCAATATACCAATAACTACGTCGTATCTGACAAAAACAAAGTCACGCATGGGGTAGCCAGATCATCTAGACACACTTTCCAACACTAAAAAAGCAAAACTTTTACGACACTATTTGGCAATATCTTACGGAAAATGACTTGGCAAAAAATGAAAAAAAAAATGAAAAAGGGGCACTCGCGGTAAAATGCCCAACATTCTAATATACGGCATCTCAGATAAAAAAAAAAGATATGCACGTGTTAGCCCAACCATCAAGGCACACTTTCTAACACATAAACATGAAAAAAAAAAATGAATATATACGGGCAATTCCTTACTACGTAAAATTTTTTACAAATATTGGAAAAAAAACAGAAATTGGCAACCGCAGTTAAATACCCAATATACCAATAACTACGTCGTATCTGACCAAAAACAAAGTTTCGCAATGGGTAGCCAGATCATCCTAGACACACTTTCAACACTAAACAAGCAAAAGTTTTACGACACTATTTTGGCAATATCTTACGGAAAAATGACTTGGCAAAAAAATGAAAAAAAATAAAAAAGGGGCACTCGCGGTAAAATGGTCCTCGTGGTGATGAACGACATTTTAACTAAAAAAAAAGTCATGCACATGGTAGCCAAACAATCCACCAAGACTTTCCACAACTGATAACCTATACAAGTTGCACCATTCTACGACAATTTCATAATACGTAATAACTTTGATAATTATGCAAATTACCTTAGAAGGGTAAACTCGGTCGCGCTCGACCCCGACGCGTCTCAGAAATCTGGGAAGGAGTACAGCTACAGCAATGCACATCTGGACACTACTAGCGCGTGTAGGGGAGACACCTCCTGCAGGTCGATCACCCACAAATTCAGTCACGGGGGTGAGTCCCGTGAGAAAAACCTCTTTTTTTTTGACGCTCGGGGTCGCGTACGACCCACCGTACCTATCCAGGGTTAAAGGACTACAAAGAGAAAGAAGACTCTACTTGTAGGGAAGTTCATTCTCCTGTTGCACTTCCAAGGTGGCCTTATGAACGAGATCCAACTGAAGAAGAAAGGGCAGAGCATGCTGCAGCTTTGGTATCAGCATTTCCTCGGGTATTTTGTGCCACAAAAATACTGAGGGAGATGCATGGATGTTCTATGCATATAAAGTTGTCCGAAAATGTAAGACCATTTGCTGTGACAGCCCTGCGTACTATACCATACAGCTGGAGGTCTGAAATAAAGGATCAGCTTGATGAACTTTTGGAGAAGGATGTTATCTGTAAGGTTGAGCATCCAACAGAATGGTGTCATCCTATAGTGCCTGTTGCTAAAAAGCCAAATGGAGTAAGATTGTGTGTTGATCTCACTAAGCTTAATAGGTATGTATGTAGACCCACTTATCCTGTACGATCACCACATGATGCAGTAGCTTCGATAAGCACCGGAGCAATGTGGTTCTCTACACTAGATGCAAAAATGGGATATTTCCAAATCAAAATTGCAGAAGAAGACCAGGACCTCACACGTTTTATCACCCCATGGGGTCGCTATAAATTAAGGAGAACAGTAATGGGACTTATTTCTTCAGGAGATGAATACAATCGAAGAGGAGACCAAGCTCTTGGTGATATACCACAAACTGTGAAGATAGTTGATGATATTCTTGCGTATGATTATTCTTATAAGGATCACCTAGCCCATATTATTTCTATCTTGCGAAGATGTGATGAATATGGGATAACACTTAATGATCAGAAAATTTGCTTTGCAAAACGTGTTATTGATTTTTGTGGATATAAAATCTCGAGTCAAGGCTACACAGTGGATTCTCGCAAAGTGATGGCTATTGCAGACTTTCCTGTGCCACAAAATATAACAGATCTTCGATCTTTTATGGGACTTGTGAATCAGCTTGGAAGTTTTTCTTCAGTGATTGCACGTGAAGCACAACCACACAGAGATTTACTGAAGCAGCGTAATGAATGGTGTTGGACTGCACAACATGATTTGTCATTTAGGAGAGTGAAGGAAGCACTTACTGTACTCCCTGTACTTGCACATTTTGATGCAACTTTACCAACCATGTTGCAGACAGATGCGTCACGACTGCATGGTCTGGGATTTGCTTTACTTCAAAAGCATGGAACGGACTGGAAACTAACGCAATGTGGCTCAAGATTCCTTTCAGGTGTTGAAATAAGATATTCTGTGATAGAGCTGGAAATGACAGCCGTATTATGGTCAATAAAGAAATGTCATACTTACTTGGCTGGATTACCTCATTTTGATGTTGTGATAGATCATAGACCATTGATACCAATTCTTAACAGTAAATCACTTGGTGAAATTGAAAACCCAAGACTTCAACGCATGAGAGAGAAACTAAGTAATTTTAGTTTTACTGTTCACTGGCAGAAAGGAAGTGCTCATTGTATTCCGGATGCTTTATCACGTGCACCAGTTCAGGATCCTACAGAAGAAAATTGTTTGAAAGACGATGGATCCACTGGTCCTTTGCATGTTGCAATGGTGAATGCCCTCGACATGCATGAAGATGGCGTACTTCTAACACCTCTGAAGGACAAAACACTGGAAAAGATACGTGCTGCTGCTGAACAGGATGCAGAATACAATTCTCTTCGGGAGATTATAATGAAAGGTTTTCCTGAACACTGCCATAATTTGGAAGTAGAACTCAGACCTTTCTGGAATATACGTGATATGCTTGCTGTAGATGATGACCTAATTGTTTATGGAGCAAGACTTCTTATACCCAAGAGACTTCGACGTGAAACCCTTGAATGTCTTCATGATGGTCATCAGGGAATTGACCGCACTAAAAGGAGGGCGCGGCAAACTGTTTATTGGCCTAAAATTGACAGAGATATTGAGAATATAGTGTCATCTTGTATCAAATGCCGTTCTCTTCTACCTAATCAAAGGAACGAACCTTTGTGGCGAGAAGAAGATCAACCAAGTAGAGTTTTTGAATCTGTATCTGCAGATTATTTTCATGACATGGGTCGAACTTATCTTGTTTATGTTGATAGGTTGTCTGGGTGGCCTTGTATATCTTCCTGTCAGGGTATAGCTTCTGCAGCTAATCTAATCCGATCATTGAGGGCTATATTTTCAGATACTGGTGTTCCTGAGTTGTTGAAGACTGATGGAGGACCACAGTTTGCTGCACCAGCTTTGAGACGTTTTTTATCTCGTTGGGGAGTAGAACATCGCATTACTTGGCCATATAATCCGAAGGCAAATGGACACGCAGAAGCATCTGTGAAAATTATCAAGAAGCTGATAATGACTACTACTAAGAATGGGAATCTGGATGTAGATGAATTCGCCCGTGGAATGTTAGAGCTTAGGAACACACCTCGTGCTGAGGGCAGATCACCAGCCCAAGTTTTATTTCGTCATCCCCTCAGGTCTTTTATTCCAACACATCGTCGCTCATTTGCCAAAGAGTGGCAAAGGAAGGCAGAGGAATGTGATGTTAAGGCAGAGTATTTGCGAAGTCAGGCGAAGCAACGGTACGACATTACTGCCAGACCCCTTTCTCACTTGAAAATGGGTAGTTATGTTGATATCAAGATCACAACACAAAACTTTGGAATCGTCCAGGTGTTGTTGTTGGCATTGGGTCCAGGCGAGATTATCTTATAAAGTTGGGCAGTGGACGTATTCTGTGGAGAAACCGGAAGTTCCTGAGACCACATCGACCTTTTCTACCAATATATGGATCAAGCCTTGATGCAACTAATACTCCCAATAAACCAAAGGATGGGGAGAGGCCGCAAGATAATTCTCCTGCTGAGGTTATTGAACAACCAGTTTCGCCTACACCAGCTCCACGTCGTAGTTTGCGGCATAAGAAAGAACCTGATCGTCTACAAGTAAAATGGAACAAAAATACATATGAATAAGAAGGATCTTCAGACGCTAGGAGTTATATATTACCCTAGACGTCTTAGGGGGAGGTGTGTGATATACCTCCAAATGTCTATTTATTTGTTTACTAGTTATGTAATGGGTTGTTCTGAAATTATATTGTAATGGTAATTGGTTCCTAATGTAAATAAACAAGTGAGAGTTTTGTAAATACCTTTCTTCTGTATGTATGTAACAAATATTGTTAGTCTCTGTTTAGCCGTCATTTTGTTTAGTAACCTCTTATTAAAGAGACCTATCGTTGTCCGTGTTTCTTTGCCAGCCTACAAGAGATTAAACATATATATCTATATCTATCTATATATATATATATATATATATGTATATATATATATATATATATGCGTGTGTGTATATATATATATATATATATATAAACCAGTATAAGTGAGTGCTCATATATTTTGGCATAAACGTATTCCTTGACGTCCCACGTGTTTGGAGAAGCATAATTGAGAAGAATCACATAAATAAACCGGTGGCTTATCAGCTAAGCGGTCCATTAACCAGATTTGTGGCCCTATTGGTAGTGTCTGTCTGGTGTTTGCTTGACTGGGGCTCGAGTCCCGCTCAGACTCGTTAGTGCTATTAGTGCCTGCAACCTTACTATCCTTTTGAGCTAAGGTTTTGGGGTTTGGGGGAGCCTATAGGTCTGTCTGTTGAGTCATCAGCAGCCCCTGCCTGGCCCTCCCTGGTCCTAGCTTGGGTTGAGAGGAGGCTTGGGCGCTGATCATGTAATATATGGTCAGTCTCTAGAGCATTGTCCTGCTTGCTAGGGCAATGTCACTGTCCCTTGCCTCTGCCATTAATGAGCGACATTTAAACCTTTATACTAACATGAATTTATATCTTCAATAACACACTGTGGTGGCCTTACATTTTTGCAAATATGTCCTTTCCAGCATCAAGGTGAATCATATTTTCCCTTAAACAGACGAGACGAGAGAGAGAGAGAGAGAGAGAGAGAGAGAGAGAGAGAGAGAATTTTTGCTTCCCCGCGAAAAGGCAGAGGTCTCAAACTTGTTAATATTCAAGACGATTTAAGAAGAAAAGATAAATATCAAAATTTTTGGCTGGACAAATTTTTAGTCTCCAGCATCTCTCTCTCTCTCTCTCTCTCTCTCTCTCTCTCTCTCTCTCTCTCTCTCCTTAAGAAAGTTAGAATCTAATTTATAGAATTTTTATATATTTTGAGAGGTTGTTGTAAGGGCTATATTTTTTTATATATGCAAATACTATACATAAATAAGTTTGCTCACTTTCTTTACATAAGCGTTTGAAATAAATTTTCAATTATATTGATACATTTACTGTTCATACCTACATAGTTTTGTAATACGACACGAGGCCCTTGCTGAAGAGATTATCATTAATATTAACAATTTACTGTGTTAAATATTTTTTTTATATGAGTTTTGTATATGATTTTCGAGCACCTTTATGCCCAATCTTCCATCCTGTTCTGCCTTTAATCGCCTTATGTTCACGTATCTTATTATTGATGGTCGTCTTGACTTCTATTAAAGATTGTGCATGATCCATAGTATAGCATTGAGTGTCCTTTTTTCAGTCCATTTATCTGAGTAATCAGTGATGTGGAAACGTCCCTTCCACGCGATTTTCCAGACCTGGGGCTCGACCCCTGCTCAAGCTCGATAGTTTCTTTTGGTAGCTCCAACGTCGCCATCCTTTTGAGCTGAACATGGTTTTTTTTTTTTTTTTTTTTTTTTGGGGGGGGGGGTGGGGAAGGTAGTGGGGGAGCCTATAGGTCTACGGCGGTTTTAATCATCAACAGCCATTATCTAACCCTGCCTGGTCCTAGCTTGGATGGAGAGTGGGTGTGGATGCTGATCAAATGTATATATATGGTCAATCTCTAGGGCGTTATCCTGCTAGATAAGGGCAATGTCACAGTTCCTTGCCTCTGCCGTTCATGAGCGAACTTTAAACTTTCAAATTAGCTTATCTACAACCTTTTATTTTATCTGGTTGCCTGTATTTAATCTTATCTCTAATATTCTATGATTACTATTTACCCTTTAAAATTTTGAGCAAGAAAATTATAATGATAATGATAATAACATATCTTATATCAGCTTTTGCATTTATACATCATTTTTTTCCTAATCTAGGCGTATTTATGTTCCTTTATCAGCGTTGAAAGTAACTTTGCACGAAATCCCAAACTATCAGTATATATAAAAAATAATTCGAGCCACTCAATTGCCGAAAGAAGTGGATCCTAACGAACTCTTTTGGGCCTTTGGAAGGCTGAGGAAAACTTTAATTAATACGATCGCTTGGACTACGAGGAAGGCTGCACAACGCTTCGGGGGAGATAAAACCAGTAAAACTTTCTTTCTCGGCAATTTATCGACCCTCTAAACTTACTACTCTTGTTGAACTACTTAGTATTCTCTCAATCTGGTACTTTTTTCATTAAGTCCTCTAGTTAGGGAGCGCTTTGCCCTTCCATTATTTTCCACTTTTTTTAAAGACTATTATTATTATTAATTGCTAAGCTACAACCCTAGTTGAAAAAGCAGGATGGTATAAGCCCAGGGGCTGCAACAGGGAAATTAGCACAGTGAGGAAAGGAAACAAGGAAAAATAACATATATGAAGGACTGTAACGTTAAAATAAATATCGCCTATATAAACTATAAGAACTTTAACAAAACAAGAGGAAGAGAAATAAGATAGAATAGTGTGGGGGGGGGGGTTTCAGTGTTTTGGGGTAAGCTCACAATATTCTATCTTTCTTATTACCTCCGCCAACGAAGTTGTGAGGTGGTTATGTTTTCGGTCCTTTTTGTCTGTTTGTGAACAACTTAGTTATGCCATGAAGCACACACAAAAGTCATATTGCATTATGACTGTTTCCTTATTCCCTTGCCTTATTGGGCTAATTTCCCTACTGGAGCGCTTTGGCCTCTTGCTATGTCCAAGTTGTGGAATGATCTTCCTAATCGGGTAGTTGAATCGGTAGAACTTCAAAAGTTCAAACTTGCAGCAAATGTTTTTATGTTGAGAAGGCACACGTAAATGTCTTTTTATAGTTTATATTTGAAAGATCTTTTAATATTGTTACTGTTCTTGAAATGTTCTATTTTAGTTGTTTATTACTTTTTATATAGTATATTTCCTTTCCCCACTGGGCTATTTTTCGCTGGTGGAACTCTTGTGCTTAGAGCATCCTGATTTTCCAACTAAAGTAATAGCTTAGCTAGTAGTAGTAATAATAATAATAATAATAATAATAATAATAATAATAATAATAATAATAATAATAATAATAATAATAATAATAATAATAATAATAATAATAATAAGTAGAGCTCCAATACATTTATTTTTCATCGGTTTTGTATCGCATGTAGTTCATACACGGTCGTATACAGTAACATTTTTTTTTTTTCATTTTTTATCTTATCCTCCGCTCTTCCTTGCACTCATAGACAATCCTATGTTTTCATGTTTTTTTTTTCTTTCATGTTTGAATTTTTGTAACGGTCTTACTCGCACATGGATGTATATAAACTCGATGAGTGTTTATTAAAGTTTAGTTGCATTCATCCTGCGTCTCAGTTATCACTTAACTGGTGCATGTGCGCATTTTATAAAGATTATAAATATACTTTTTACATTATGAAAATAGCGTGTATAAATATATTTCTGGTCAGATGAGCATTGCATTATTTAAATTCAGTGATATAATACGTCCTTTTTTTCCTCTTTAAAGTGATAAAATAAGGATAGTATTTGTGTTATTTCATCCGGTCTTTTTTTAATTATCGATGAAACAAATCCAAGTAGTGGAAAATGAACAGTTGGACTCAGAAGTCCATGGTAAACCCTGTTTAGAAGAACCGAGGTTCAATGATGATTGTAGACGTGCTCACTTGGAGAAGCAGGAGGCTTATCATCTTTGGAAGGGTAATAGATCAGATTTGACGTGGAATAACTATACTTAGCTTAAAGCTTTTGCTCAGAGAGTTTATGCTTCAATTGAAAAGGAATACAATTTAACCATAAATGAAACCCTTTCTGGTACAACTCAGGAACATAAATGGTGGTCTACCCTTAAATCTGCACTCTTTGGTGTAGATGCAACAGTTCCTCCTCTACTTAAACTAAATGGCTCAGTCACTCACCTTCCAAAGGAAAAGGCAACCCTTTTGGCTGATGTTTTTGACAGTAAACAGAGTAATGAAAAGCTTGAACTTTTCGATCTCATGAAATTAAAGATCTGCTTATGGAGAAGTACACCCAAATTGTATTTTTCCTTTTTTTTTTTTTTTTTTTTTTTTTTTTTTTTAAAGACTGCAGACTTCTTAGCTCCAAAGTTATCTGTTATTTTGCGCAAGTTAGCAAGAAGATGAGCTTTTAGCACTTGTTGGAAAATTGGTAATGTTACTCCATTATGTAAATGTATGTGGTAGCTCAAGTCCCACTGATTACTGCCCAATTTCCACAACTCCCATATTATCTAGTTTTTGAACGTCTTCTGGTAAAACGTCTTGATAGGTTTGCTGAAGGTCATCATCTATTCCCTAGTTTACAATTTGGTTTTCATAAAAGCCTTGGAGCATGTGATGCCCTTCTTACAATCTCCAATGCTGTACAGAAATCCCTTAATTGTGGTCAGGAAGTTCGTATGATTGGCCTTGATTTTAGTGCTGCCTTTGACCGTGCTAATCATGAGGCCCTTGTTTTCAAACTGAAACAATTCGGAGTGGGCGGGTCGTTTCTTAGAATTATAATTGATTTTTTAAGTAATAGAACGCAAAGAGTTGTTGTTGATTGGCACCATAGTAAGTATAGGAATGTGATATCTGGTGTTCCACAGGGTAGTGTTCTTGGCCCATTACTTTTCATACTATATACACATGACATGTGGTTTGGCCTAGAAAACAAGCTTGTTGCATATGCAGATGATACTACTCTCTTTGCATCAATTCCATCCCCTGAATGTAGATCTGGGGGGTTGGTGAATCCCTTGATAGAGATTTAGCTAAAATTAGTGCATGGTGCAAATTATGGGGAATGAAGTTGAATCCTAACAAAACTCAAAGTATGATTGTAAGTAGGTCAAGGACAGTAGCTCCTCAACATCCGGATCTCAGTATTGATAATGTTTCTTCAACTTTGTATGACTCTTAAAAATTCAGGTGTGATTCTCGACAGCAAATTTACTTTTGAGAAACACATTAGGTCTGTGTCTTCTCCCATTGCTCAAAAAATTGGCTTATTGAGAAAGTCTTTCAAGATTTTCAGTGATCAATCTATTTTGACGAAGTGTTTTAATTCTTTCATACTACCTTGTTTTGAGTATTGTTCTCCTGTCTGGTGTTCAGCTGCTGATTCTCATCTCAATTTGTTGGACTGAAACTTACGGTCTATTAAATATCTTATTCCTGATCTAGTTATTAAACTTTGGCACTGTCGCTCAATTAGTTCATTATGCATGTTGCATAATATTTTTCATAATTGTGACCATCCTTTACATTCAGATCTTCCTGGACAATTCCATGTTGTTCGTAATACTAGGTAGGTAGTTAATTCTAATAGCCAGGCCTTCTCCATCATGAGGCTCAATATTACTCAGTATTTTAGGAGTTTTATTCTAGCTGTTACAAGTTGTGGAATGAGCTTCCTAATCGGGTAGTTGAATCAGTAAAACTTCAAAAGTTCAAAGTTGCAGCAAATGTTTTTTTTTCTAACAGACTGACATAAGTCTTTTTATAGTTTATAAAAAAACCAAAATCAAAATCAAACCATTGCTCTCTAGTCTTTGGGTAGGGCCATAGCCTCTGTACCATGGTCTTCCACTGTCTTGGGTTAGAGTTCTCTTGCTTGAGGGTACACTCAGGCACACTATTCTATCTATTTTTTTTCTCTTGTTTTGTTAAATTTTTATAGTTTATATGGGAAATGTTTATTTTCTTGTTGTTACTCTTTTTAAAATATTTTATTTTTCCCCTTTTCCTTTACTCGATGGGTTGTTTACCCTGTTCGGGCCCCCTGGGCTTATAGCATGCTGCTTTTCCAACTGGGATTGTGGCTCAGCAAATAATAATAATAATAATAATAATAATAATAATAATAATAATAATAATAATAATAAGTTTTGACGTTGTTACTGTTTTTAGAATAAATTATTGTTAATTTGTTCTAATAATTTATTTATTTCCTTGTTTCCTTTCCTCATTGGGTTAATTTTCCCTATTGGAGCCCTTGGGCTCATGGCATCTTGATTTTCCAACTAGGGTTGTAGCCTGGCTAATAATAATAATAATAATAATAATAATAATAATAATAATAATAATAATAATAATAATAACTGCACCTTGTAACACCCTTACTTCACGGTGAATAACCGAAAATGTAGGCTAGGGACTGCGGTCGAAGGTGGTAGGCTGGGCTCAACACAGGAACTCGCCACACAGTAAGGGGGTGGCTGGGTCTACTTCATCAGAGCGAAGTGTACCAGGAATTTCTGTTTCCAATTGAATGGTTGATGTACAAAGACGTGACTAGAGGGGCACTCAGTAGATTGCACACCTTCGCCAGAGCAGCTTTTTTCTCAACCTTTTGCTCGACCTTGACCTTGACCTTTGACCTAGGACTTTCAAAGTTGAATCACTTCCACCTCTCAACAAAGAAATTAATCCCTGAAAGTTTCTCTACTATATCAATGAATTTTTTACCTCCGCAACCGCCGCTTTTTTCTCGACCTTTTGCTCGACCTTGACCTTGACCTTTGACCCAGGACTTTCAAAATTGAATCCCTTCCACGTCTAGATATAACAATTAATCCTTGAAAGTGTCACTAGTGTTGAGTATTGGCCTGTGGTAAAAGCACAGTGTCGCTCTTAATAGTTCAGGTGGATCTGTTGTCTTGCTTCGTGGTGTTTAGAGGCAGAGTGTAGTGATGAGTATTGACCTGCGGTAAGATCAAAGCGTCACTCTTCATAGTTTATCTGGATCTGTTGTCTCTCTTTGTGGTGTTTAGAGGCTTAGTGTAGTGTTGAGTATTGGCCTGTGGTAAGAGCACAGCGTCACTCTTCATAGTTTTCCTGGATCTGTTTTCTTGCTTTGTGGTGTTTAGGGGCTTAGTGTAGTGTTGAGTATTGTCCCCTGGTAAAAGTACAGTGTCGCTCTTCATAGTTCAGCTGGATCTGTTGTCTTGCTTTGTGGTGTTTAGATGCATAGTTTAGTGTTGAGTATTGGCCTGGGGCAAGAGCACAGCGTCAATCTTCAAAGTTTAGCTGGATCTGTTGTCTTGCCTTGTGGTGTTTAGAAGCATAGTGTAGTGTTTAGTATTGGCCTGCGGTAAGAGCATAGCGTCACTCTTCATAGTTTAGCTGGATCTGTTATCTTGCTTTGTGGTGTTTAGAGGCATAGTGTAGTGAGGAGTACTGACCTGAGGTAAAAGCACAGTGTCACTTTTCTTAGTTTAGCTGGATCTGTTGTCTTGCTTTGTGGTGTTTAGAGGCATAGTGTAGTGTTGAGTACTGACCTGCGGTAAGAGCAGAGCTTCATTCTTCATAGTTTAGCTTGATCTCTTGTCTTGCTTTGTGGTGTTTAGATGCATAGTGTAGTGCCTCTAAACACCACAAAGCAAGACACCAGATCCAGCTGAACTAGGAAGAGCGACACTGTTCTTTTAACAGAGGACAATATTCAACACTACACTATGCCTCTAAACACCAAAAAGCAAGAAAACAGATCAAGGTAAACTATGGAGAGTGACGCTGTGCTCTTAACGCAGGCCAATATTAACACTACACTATGCCTCTAATCACCACAAAACAAGACAAGAGATCCAGCTAGACTATGAAAAGTGACGCTGTGCTCTCACCGCAGGCCAATACTCAACACTACACTATACCTCTAAACACCACAAAGCAAGACAACAGATCCAGCTAAACTATGAAGAGTGACGCTGTGCTCTTAACGCAGGTCAGTACTCAACACTAAACTATGCCTCGAAACATCACAAAGCAAGACAACAGATCCAGCTAAACTATGAAGAGTGACGCTCTGCTTTTACCGCAGGTCAATACTCATCACTACACTATGCCTCTAAACACCACAAACCAAGACAACATATCCTGCTGAACTATTAAAGCAAAACTCTGCTTTTACCACAGGCCAATACTCAACACTACACTACGCCTCTAAACACCACAAAGCAAGACAACAGATCCAGCTAAACTATGAAGAGTGACGCTGTGCTCTTACTGCAGGTCAATACTCAATACTACACTATGCCTCTAAACACCACAAAGCAAGACAACGGATCCAGCTAATCTATGAAGAGTGACGCTGTGCTCTTACCGCATGTCAGTACTCAAAACTACACTGTGCCTCTAAACACAACAAAGCAAGACAACATATCCAGCTAAACTATGAAGAGTGACGCTGTGCTCTTACCGCAGGTCAGTACTCAACACTACACTATGCCTCTAAACACCACAAAGCAAGACAATAGATCTAGCTAAACTATGAAGAGTGACGCTGTGCTTTTACCGCAGGTCAGTACTCCTCACTACACTATGTCTCTAAACACCACAAAGCAAGACATCAGATCCAGCTAAACTATGAAGAGTGACGCCTTACCTCAGGCCAATACTCAACACTACACTATGCCTCTAAACACCACAAAGCAAGACAACAGATCCAGCTAAACTATGAAGAGTGACGCAGTACTCTTACCGCATTACAATACTCAACACTACACTCTGCCTCTAAACACCAAAAAGCAAGACAACAGATCCAGCTAAAGTATGAAGAGTGACACTGTGACTTACCGCAGGCCAATACTCAACACTACACTGTGCCTCTAAACACCACAAAGCAAGACAACAGATCAAGCTAATCTATGAAGAGTGACACTGTGCTCTTACCGCAGGTAAGTACACAACCCTACACTGTGCCTCTAAACACCACAAAGCAAGACAACAGATCCAGCTAAACTATGAAGAGTGAAGCTGTGCTCTTACCACAGGTCAGTACTCAACACTACACTGTGCCTCTAAACACCACAAAGCAAGACAACAGATCCAGCTAAACTATGAAGAGTGACGCTGTGCTCTTACCGCATTCCAATACTCAACACTACACTATGCCTCTAAACACTTTAAAGCAAGACAACAGATCAAGCTAAATTATGAAGAGCGACACTGTACTTTTACCACAGGAAAATACTCAACACTACACTATGCTTCTAAACTCCAATAATCAAGAAAACAGATCCAGGTAAACTATGAAGAGTGACGCTGTGCTCTTACCGCAGGTCGGTACTCAACACTACACTGTGCCTCTAAACAGCACAAAGCAAGACAACAGATCCAGCTAAACTATGAAGAGTGACGCTCTGCTCTTACCGCAGGTCAGTACTCCTCACTACACTATGCCTCTAAACACCACAAAGCAAGACAACAGATTCAGCTAAACTATGAAGAGTGATACTGTGCTCTTACCGCAGGCCAATACTCAACACTAAACTATGGCTCTAAACACCACAAAGCAAGACAACAGATCCAGCTAAACTATGAGGAGTGACACTTTGCTCTTACAGCAGGCCAATACTCAACACTACACTATGGCTCTAAACACCACAAAGCAAGACAACAGATCCAGCTGAACTATGTAGAGCGACACTGCTCTTACCAAAGGCCAATACTAAACACTACACTATACCTCTAAACACAACAAAGCAAAACAACAGATCCAGCTAAACTATGAAGAGTGATGCTGTGCTCTTACAGCAGGCCAATACTCAACACTAAACTATGCCTTTACACCACAAATCAAGGCAACAGATCCAGCTAAACTATGAAGAGTGACGCTGTGCTCTTTCCACAGGCCAATACTCTACACTACACTTTGCCTCTAAACACCACAAAGCAAGACAACAGATCCAGCTAAACTATGAAGAGTGACGTTGTGCTCTTACCGCAGGCCACTACTCAACACTACAATATGCCTCTAAACACCACAAAGCAAGACAACAGATCCAGCTAAACTATGAAGAGTGACGCTGTGCTCTTACCACAGGCCAATACTCAACAATACACGATGCCTCTAAACACCACAAAGTAAGACAACAGATCCAGCTAAACTATGAAGAGTGACGCTGTGCTCTTACCGCAGGCCAATACTCAACACTACACTATGCCTCTAAACACCACAAAGCAAGACAATCGATCGAGCTAAACTATGAAGAGTGACATTGTGCATTTACCGCAGGCCAATACTCAACACTACACTGTTCTTCTAAACACCACAAAGCAAGACAACCGATCCAGCTAATCTATGAAGAGTGACGCTGTTCTCTTACCGCAGGTCAGTACTCAACACTACACTATGCCTCTAAACACCACAAAGCAAGACAACAGATCCAGTTAAACTATGAAGAGTGACACTGTGCTCTTACCGCTGGCCAATACTCAACACTACTCTATGCTTCTAAACACCAAAAAGCACGACAACAGATCCAGCTAAACTATGAAGAGTGACACTGTGCTCTTACCGCAGGCCAATAATCTATAATACACTATGCCTCTAAACACCACAAAGCAAGACAACAGATCCAGCTAATCTATTAAGAGTGACGCTGTGCTCTTACCGCAGGTCAGTACTCAACACTACACTGTGCCTCTAAACACCACAAAGCAAGACAACAGATCCAGCTAAACTATGAAGAGTGACGCTGTGCTCTTACCGCAGGTCAGTACTCCTCACTACACTATGCCTCTAAACACCACAAAGCAAGACAACAGATCCAGCTAAACTATGAAGAGTGATGCTGTGCTCTTACCGCAGGCCAATACTCAACACTACACTATGCCTCTAAACACAACAAAGCAAGACAACAGATCCAGCTAATCTATGAAGAGTGACGCTATGCTCTTACCGCAGGTCAGTACTCAACACTACACTGTGCCTCTAAACACCTCAAAACAAGACAACAGATCCAGCTAAACTATGAAAAGTGACGCTCTGCTCTTGCCCCAGGTCAGTACTCAACACTACATTATGCCTCTAAACACCACAAAGCAAGACATCAGATCCAGCTAAATTATGAAGAGTCACGCTGTTCTCTTACCGCAGGCCGATACTCAACACTACACTATGCCTGTAAACACCACAAAGCAAGACAACAGATCCTGCTAAACTATGAAGAGTGACGCTGTACTCTTACCGCATGCCAATACTCAACACTACACTATGCCTCTAAACACCACGAAGCAAGACAACAGATCCAGCTAAACCATGAAGAGTGACGCAGTGCACTAACCGCAGGCCAATACTCAACACTACACTGTGCCTCTAAACACCACAAAGCAAGACAACCGATCCAGCTAATCTATGAAGAGTGACGCTGTGCTCTTACCACAGTTCAGTACTCAACACTACCCTGTGCCTCGAAACACCACAAAGCAAGACAACAGATCCAACTAAACTATGAAGAGTGACGCTGTGCTCTTACCGCAGGTCATTACTCTTCACTACACTATGCCTCTAAACACTACAGAGCAAGACAACAGATCCAGTTAAACTATGAAGAGTAACGCTGTGCTCTTACCGCAGGCCTATACTCAACACTACACTATGCTTCTAAACACCACAAAGCACGACAAATGATGCAGCTAAACTATGAAGAGTGACGCTGTGCTCTTACCGGAGGCCAATACTCTACAATACACTATGCCTCTAAACACCAAAAAGCAAGACAACAGATCCAGCTAATCTATTAAGAGTGACGTTGTGCTCTTACTGCAGGTCAGTACTCAACACTACACTGTGCCTCTAAACACCACAGAGCAAGACAACAGATCTAGCTAAACTATGAAGAGTGACGCTGTGCTCTTACCTCAGGTCATTACTCCTCACTACACTATGCCTCTAAACACTACAGAGCAAGACAACAGATCCAGTTAAACTATGAAGAGTAACGCTGTGCTCTTACCGCAGGCCTATACTCAACACTACACTATGCTTCTAAACACCACAAAGCACGACAACAGATGCAGCTAAACTATGAAGAGTGACGCTGTGCTCTTACCGGAGGCCAATACTCTACAATACACTATGCCTCTAAACACCACAAAGCAAGATAACAGATCCAGCTAATCTATGAAGAGTGACACTGTGCTCTTACCGCAGGTAAGTACACAACCCTACACTGTGACTCTAAACACCACAAAGCAAGACAACAGATCTAGCTAAACTATGAAGAGTGACACTGTGCTCTTACCGCAGGTAAGTACACAACCCTACACTGTGCCTCTAAACACCACAAAGCAAGACAACAGATCCAGCTAAACTATGAAGAGTGACGCTGTGCTCTTACCACAGGTCAGTACTCAACACTACACTGTGCCTCTAAACACCACAAAGTAAGACAACAGATCCAGCTAAACTATGAAGAGTGACGCTGTGCTCTTACCGCATTCCAATACTCAACACTACACTATGCCTCTAAACACTTTAAAGCAAGACAATAGATCAAGCTAAATTATGAAGAGCGACACTGTACTTTTACCACAGGAAAATACTCAACACTACACTATGCTTCTAAACTCCAATAAGCAAGAAAACAGATCCAGGTAAACTATGAAGAGTGACGCTGTGCTCTTACCGCAGGTCGGTACTCAACACTACACTGTGCCTCTAAACAGCACAAAGCAAGACAACAGATCCAGCTAAACTATGAAGAGTGACGCTCTGCTCTTACCGCAGGTCAGTACTCCTCACTACACTATGCCTCTAAACACCACAAAGCAAGACAACAGATTCAGCTAAACTATGAAGAGTGATACTGTGCTCTTACCGCAGGCCAATACTCAACACTAAACTATGGCTCTAAACACCACAAAGCAAGACAACAGATCCAGCTAAACTATGAGGAGTGACACTTTGCTCTTACAGCAGGCCAATACTCAACACTACACTATGGCTCTAAACACCACAAAGCAAGACAACAGATCCAGCTGAACTATGTAGAGCGACACTGCTCTTACCAAAGGCCAATAATAAACACTACACTATACCTCTAAACACAACAAAGCAAAACAACAGATCCAGCTAAACTATGAAGAGTGATGCTGTGCTCTTACCGCAGGCCAATACTCAACACTAAACTATGCCTTTACACCACAAATCAAGGCAACAGATCCAGCTAAACTATGAAGAGTGACGCTGTGCTCTTTCCACAGGCCAATACTCTACACTACACTATGCCTCTAAACACCACAGAGCAAGACAACAGATCCAGCTAAACTATGAAGAGTGACGTTGTGCTCTTACCGCAGGCCACTACTCAACACTACAATATGCCTCTAAACACCACAAAGCAAGACAACAGATCCAGCTAAACTATGAAGAGTGACGCTGTGCTCTTACCACAGGCCAATACTCAACACTACACGATGCCTCTAAACACCACAAAGTAAGACAACAGATCCAACTAAACTATGAAGAGTGATGCTGTGCTCTTACCGCAGGCCAATACTCAACACTACACTATGCCTCTAAACACCACAAAGCAAGACAATCGATCGAGCTAAACTATGAAGAGTGACATTGTGCATTTACCGCAGGCCAATACTCAACATTACACTGTTCTTCTAAACACCACAAAGCAAGACAACCGATCCAGCTAATCTATGAAGAGTGACGCTGTGCTCTTACCGCAGGTCAGTACTCAACACTACACTATGCCTCTAAACACCACAAAGCAAGACAACAGATCCAGTTAAACTATGAAGAGTGACGCTGTGCTCTTACCGCAGGCCAATACTCAACACTACTCTATGCTTCTAAACACCAAAAAGCACGACAACAGATCCAGCTAAACTATGAAGAGTGACACTGTGCTCTTACCGCAGGCCAATAATCTACAATACACTATGCCTCTAAACACCACAAAGCAAGACAACAGATCCAGCTAATCTATTAAGAGTGACGCTGTGCTCTTACCGCAGGTCAGTACTCAACACTACACTGTGCCTCTAAACACCACAAAGCAAGACAACAGATCCAGCTAAACTATGAAGAGTGACGCTGAGCTCTTACCGCAGGTCAGTACTCCTCACTACACTATGCCTCTAAACACCACAAAGCAAGACAACAGATCCAGCTAAACTATGAAGAGTGATGCTATGCTCTTACTGCAGGCCAATACTCAACACTACACTATGCCTCTAAACACAACAAAGCAAGACAACAGACCCAGCTAATCTATGAAGAGTGACGCTATGCTCTTACCGCAGGTCAGTACTCAACACTACACTGTGCCTCTAAACACCTCAAAACAAGACAACAGATCCAGCTAAACTATGAAAAGTGACGCTCTGCTCTTGCCCCAGGTCAGTACTCAACACTACATTATGCCTCTAAACACCACAAAGCAAGACATCAGATCCAGCTAAATTATGAAGAGTCACGCTGTTCTCTTACCGCAGGCCAATACTCAACACTACATTATGCCTCTAAACACCACAAAGCAAGACAACAGATCCTGCTAAACTATGAAGAGTGACGCTGTACTCTTACCGCATGCCAATACTCAACACTACACTATGCCTCTAAACACCACGAAGCAAGACAACAGATCCAGCTAAACCATGAAGAGTGACGCAGTGCACTAACCGCAGGCCAATACTCAACACTACACTGTGCCTCTAAACACCACAAAGCAAGACAACAGATCCAGCTAATCTATGAAGAGTGACGCTGTGCTCTTACCACAGGTCAGTACTCAACACTACACTGTGCCTCGAAACACCACAAAGCAAGACAACAGATCCAACTAAACTATGAAGAGTGACGCTGTGCTCTTACCGCAGGTCATTACTCCTCACTACACCATGCCTCTAAACACTACAGAGCAAGACAACAGATCCAGTTAAACTATGAAGAGTAACGCTGTGCTCTTACCACAGGCCTATACTCAACACTACACTATGCTTCTAAACACCACAAAGCACGACAACAGATGCAGCTAAACTATGAAGAGTGACGCTGTGCTCTTACCGGAGGCCAATACTCTACAATACACTATGCCTCTAAACACCAAAAAGCAAGACAACAGATCCAGCTAATCTATTAAGAGTGACGTTGTGCTCTTACTGCAGGTCAGTACTCAACACTACACTGTGCCTCTAAACACCACAGAGCAAGACAACAGATCTAGCTAAACTATGAAGAGTGACGCTGTGCTCTTACCGCAGGTCAGTACTCCTCACTACACTATGCCTCTAAACACCACAAAGCTAGAAAACAGATCCAGCTAAACTATGAAGAGTGATGCTGTGCTCTTACCGCAGGCCAATACTCAACACTACATTATGCCTCTAAACACAACAAAGCAAGACAACAGATCCAGCTAAACTATGAAGAGTGACGCTGTGCTCTTACCGCAGGCCAATACTCAACACTAAACTATGCCTTTACACCACAAATCAAGACAACAGATACAGCTAAACTATGAAGAGTGACGCTGTGCTCTTTCCACAGTCCAATACTCAACACTACACTATGCCTCTAAACACCACAAAACAAGGCAACAGATCCAGCTAAACTATGAAGAGTGACGCTGTTCTCTTACCGCAGGCCAATACTCAACACTACACTCTGCCTCCTAACACCACAAAGCAAGACAACAGATCCAGCTAAACTATGAAGAGTGACGCTGTGTTCTTACCACAGGCCAATACTGAACACTACACTATGCCTCTAAACACCACAAAGTAAGACAACAGATCCAGCTAAACTATGAAGAGTGACGCTGTGCTCTTACCACAGGCCAATACTCAACACTACACTATGCCTCTAAACACCACAAAGCCAGACAACAAATCCAGCTAAACTATGAAGAGTGATGTGCACTTATCGCAGGCCAATACTCAACACTACACTGTTCCTCTAAACACCAAAAAGAAAGACAACAGATCCATCTAATCTATGAAGAGTGACGCTTTGCTCTTACCGCAGGTCAGTACTCAACACTACACTGTGCCTCTAAACACCTCGAAACAAGACAACAGATCCAGCTAAACTATGAAGTGTGACGCTGTGCTCTTTCCCCACGTCAGTACTCAACACTACATTATGCCTCTAAACACCACAAAGCAAGACATCAGATCTAGCTAAACTATGAAAAGTGACGCTGTTCTCTTACCTCAGGCCAATACTCAACACTACACTATGCCTCTAAACACCACAAAGCAAGACAGCAGATCCTGCTAAACTATGAAGAGTGACGCTGTACTCTTACCGCAGGCCAATACTCAACACTACACTATGCCTCTAAACACTACGAAGCAAAGCAAGACAACCGATCCAGCTAATCTATGAAGAGTGACGCTCTGCTCTTACCGCAGGTCAGTACTCCTCTTTACACTATGCCTCTAAACACCACAAAGCAAGACAACAGATCCAGCTAAACTATGAAGAGTGACACTGTGCTCTTACCGCAGGCCAATACTCTACAATACACTATGCCTCTAAACACCACAAAGCAAGACAACAGATGCAGCTAATCTATTAAGAGTGACGCTGTGCTCTTACCGCAGGTCAGTACTCAACACTACACTGTGCCTCTAAACACCACAAAGCAAGACAACAGATCCAGCTAAACTATGAAGAGTGACGCTGTGCTCTTACCGCAGGTCAGTACTCCTCACTACACTATGCCTCTAAACACCACAAAGCAAGACAACAGATCCAGCTAAACTATGAAGAGTGATGCTGTGCTCTTACCGCAGGCCAATACTCAACACTACACTATACCTCTAAACACAACAAAGCAAGACAACAGATCCATCTAATCTATGAAGAGTGACGCTATAATCTTACCGCAGGTCAGTACTCAACACTACACTGTGCCTCTAAACACCTCAAAACAAGACAACAGATCCAGCTAAACTATGATGAGTGACGCTCTGCTCTTGCCCCAGGTCAGTACTCAACACTACATTATGCCTCTAAACACCACAAAGCAATACATCAGATCCAGCTAAATTATGAAGAGTCACGCTGTTCTCTTACCGCAGGCCAATACTCAACACTACACTATGCCTGTAAACACCACAAAGCAAGACAACAGATCCTGCTAAACTATGAAGAGTGACGCTGTACTCTTACCGCATGCCAAAACTCAACACTACACTATGCCTCTAAACACCACGAAGCAAGACAACAGATCCAGCTAAACTATGAAGAGTGACGCTGTGCACTAACAGCAGGCCAATACTCAACACTACACTGTGCCTCTAAACACCACAAAGCAAGACAACCGATCCAGCTATTCTATGAAGAGTGACGCTGTGCTCTTACTACAGGTCAGTACTCAAATCTACACTCTGCCTCGAAACATCAAAAAGCAAGACAACGGATCCAGCTAAACTATGAAGAGAGACGCTGTGCTCTTACCGCAGGTCATTACTCCTCACTACACTATGCCTCTAAACACTACAGAGCAAGACAACAGATCCAGTTAAACTATGAAGAGTAACGCTGTGCTCTTACCGCAGGCCTATACTCAACACTACACTATGCTTCTAAACACCACAAAGCCCGACAACAGATACAGCTAAACTATGAAGAGTGACACTGTGCTCTTACCGGAGGCCAATACTCTACAATACACTATGCCTCTAAACACCACAAAGCAAGACAACAGATCAAGCTAATCTATTAAGAGTGACGCTGTGCTCTTACCGCAGGTCAGTAATCAACACTACACTGTGCCTCTAAACACCACAGAGCAAGACAACAGATCCAGCTAAACTATGAAGAGTGACGCTCTGCTCTTACCGCAGGTCAGTACTCCTCACTACACTATGCCTCTAAACACCACAAAGCTAGAAAACAGATCCAGCTAAACTATGAAGAGTGATGCTGTGCTCCTACCGCAGGCCAATACTCAACACTACACTATGCCTCTAAACACAACAAAGCAAGACAACAGATCCAGTTAACTATGAAGAGTGACGCTGTGCTCTTACCGTAGGCCAATACTCAACACTAAACTATGCCTTTACACCACAAATCAAGACAACAGATCCAGCTAAACTATGAAGAGTGACGCTGTGCTCTTTCCACAGTCCAATACTCTACACTACATTATGCCTCTAAACACCACAAAGCAAGACAACAGATCCAGCTAAACTATGAAGAGTGGCGCTGTGCTCTTACCGCAGGCCAATACTCAACACTACACTATGCCTCTTAACACCACAAAGCAAGACAACAGATCCAGCTAAACTATGAAGACTGACGCTGTGTTCTTACCACAGGCCAATACTGAACACTACACTATGCCTCTAAACACCACAAAGTAAGACAACAGATCCAGCTAAACTATGAAGAGTGACGCTGTGCTCTTACCACAGGCCAATACTCAACACTACACTATGCCTCTAAACACCACAAAGCTAGACAACAGATCCAGCTAAACTATGAAGAGTGATATGCACTAATTTCAGGCCAATACTCAACACTACACTCTTCCTCTAAACACCAAAAAGAAAGACAACAGATCCATCTAATCTATGAAGAGTGACGCTGTGCTCTTACCGCAGGTCAGTACTCAACACTACACTGTGCCTCTAAACACCTCGAAACAAGACAACAGATCCAGCTAAACTATGAAGTGTGACGCTGTGCTTTTACCCCAGGTCAGTACTCAACACTACATTATGCCTCTAAACACCACAAAGCAAGACATCAGATCTAGCTAAACTATGAAAAGTGACGCTGTTCTCTTACCTCAGGCCAATACTCAACACTACACTATGCCTCTAAACACCACAAAGCAAGACAGCAGATCCTGCTAAACTATGAAGAGTGACGCTGTACTCTTACCGCAGGCCAATACTTAATACTACACTTTGCCTCTAAACACCACGAAGCAAGACAACAGATCCAGCTAAACTATGAAGAGTGACGATGTGCACTTACCGCAGGCCAATACTCAACACTAAACTATGGCTCTAAACACCACAAAGCAAGACAACAGATCCAGCTAAACTATGAAGAGTGACGCTGTGCTCTTACCGCAGGTCATTACTCCTCACTACACTATGCCTCTAAACACTACAGAGCAAGACAACAGATCCAGTTAAACTATGAAGAGTAACGCTGTGCTCTTACCGCAGGCCTATACTCAACACTACACTATGCTTCTAAACACCACAAAGCACGACAACAGATGCAGCTAAACTATGAAGAGTGACGCTGTGCTCTTACCGGAGGCCAATACTCTACAATACACTATGCCTCTAAACACCACAAAGCAAGACAACAGATCCAGCTAAACTATGAAGAGTGACGCTGTGCTCTTACCACAGGTCAGTACTCAACACTACACTATGCCTCTAAACACCACAAAGCAAGACAACAGATCCAGCTAAACTATGAAGAGTGACGCTGTGCTCTTACCGCATTCCAATACTCAACACTACACTATGCCTCTAAACACTTTAAAGCAAGACAACAGATTAAGCTAAATTATGAGGGCGACACTGTACTTTTACCACAGGAAAATACTCAACACTACACTATGCTTCTAAACTCCAATAAGCAAGAAAACAGATCCAGGTAAACTATGAAGAGTGACGCTGTGCTCTTACCGCAGGTCGGTACTCAACACTACACTGTGCCTCTAAACAGCAAAAAGCAAGACAACAGATCCAGCTAAACTATGAAGAGTGACGCTCTGCTCTTACCGCAGGTCAGTACTCCTCACTACACTATGCCTCTAAACACCACAAAGCAAGACAACAGATTCAGCTAAACTATGAAGAGTGATACTGTGCTCTTACCGCAGGCCAATACTCAACACTAAACTATGGCTCTAAACACCACAAAGCAAAACAACAGATCCAGCTAAACTATGAGGAGTGACACTTTGCTCTTACAGCAGGCCAATACTCAACACTACACTATGGCTCTAAACACCACAAAGCAAGACAACAGATGCAGCTGAACTATGTAGAGCGACACTGCTCTTACCAAAGGCCAATACTAAACACTACACTATACCTCTAAACACAACAAAGCAAAACAACAGATCCAGCTAAACTATGAAGAGTGATGCTGTGCTCTTACCGCAGGCCAATACTCAACACTAAACTATGCCTTTACACCACAAATCAAGGCAACAGATCCAGCTAAACTATGAAGAGTGACGCTGTGCTCTTTCCACAGGCCAATACTCTACACTACACTATGCCTCTAAACACCACAAAGCAAGACAACAGATCCAGCTAAACTATGAAGAGTGACGTTATGCTCTTACCGCAGGCCACTACTCAACACTACAATATGCCTCTAAACACCACAAAGCAAGACAACAGATCCAGCTAAACTATGAAGAGTGACGCTGTGCTCTTACCACAGGCCAATACTCAACACTACACGATGCCTCTAAACACCACAAAGTAAGACAACAGATCCAGCTAAACTATGAAGAGTGACGCTGTGCTCTTACCGCAGGCCAATACTCAACACTACACTATGCCTCTAAACACCACAAAGCAAGACAATCGATCGAGCTAAACTATGAAGAGTGACATTGTGCATTTACCGCAGGCCAATACTCAACATTAAACTGTTCTTCTAAACACCACAAAGCAAGACAACCGATCAAGCTAATCTATGAAGAGTGACGCTGTGCTCTTACCGCAGGTCAGTACTCAACACTACACTATGCCTCTAAACACCACAAAGCAAGACAACAGATCCAGTTAAACTATGAAGAGTGACGCTGTGCTCTTACCGCAGGCCAATACTCAACACTACTCTATGCTTCTAAACACCAAAAAACACGACAACAGATCCAGCTAAACTATGAAGAGTGACACTGTGCTCTTACCGCAGGCCAATAATCTACAATACACTATGCCTGTAAACACCACAAAGCAAGACAACAGATCCAGCTAATCTATTAAGAGTGACGCTGTGCTCTTACCGCAGGTCAGTACTCAACACTACACTGTGCCTCTAAACACCACAAAGCAAGACAACAGATCCAGCTAAACTATGAAGAGTGACGCTGTGCTCTTACCGCAGGTCAGTACTCCTCACTACACTATGCCTCTAAACACCACAAAGCAAGACAACAGATCCAGCTAAACTATGAAGAGTGATGCTATGCTCTTACCGCAGGCCAATACTCAACACTACACTATGCCTCTAAACACAACAAAGCAAGACAACAGATCCAGCTAATCTATGAAGAGTGACGCTATGCTCTTACCGCAGGTCAGTACTCAACACTACACTGTGCCTCTAAACACCTCAAAACAAGACAACAGATCCAGCTAAACTATGAAAAGTGACGCTCTGCTCTTGCCCCAGGTCAGTACTCAACACTACATTATGCCTCTAAACACCACAAAGCAAGACATCAGATCCAGCTAAATTATGAAGAGTCACGCTGTTCTCTTACCGCAGGCCAATACTCAACACTACACTATGCCTGTAAACACCACAAAGCAAGACAACGGATCCTGCTAAACTATGAAGAGTGACGCTGTACTCTTACCGCATGCCAATACTCAACACTACACTATGCCTCTAAACACCACGAAGCAAGACAACAGATCCAGCTAAACCATAAAGAGTGACGCAGTGCACTAACCGCAGGCCAATACTCAACACTACACTGTGCCTCTAAACACCACAAAGCAAGACAACCGATCCAGCTAATCTATGAAGAGTGACGCTGTGCTCTTACCACAGGTCAGTACTCAACACTACACTGTGCCTCGAAACACCACAAAGCAAGACAACAGATCCAACTAAACTATGAAGAGTGACGCTGTGCTCTTACAGCAGGTCATTACTCCTCACTACACTATGCCTCTAAACACTACAGAGCAAGACAACAGATCTAGTTAAACTATGAAGAGTAACGCTGTGCTCTTACCACAGGCATATACTCAACACTACACTATGCTTCTAAACACCACAAAGCACGACAACAGATGCAGCTAAACTATGAAGAGTGATGCTGTGCTCTTACCGGAGGCCAATACTCTTCAATACACTATGCCTCTAAACACCAAAAAGCAAGACAACAGATCCAGCTAATCTATTAAGAGTGACGTTGTGCTCTTACTGCAGGTCAGTACTCAACACTACACTGTGCCTCTAAACACCACAGAGCAAGACAACAGATCTAGCTAAACTATGAAGAGTGACGCTGTGCTCTTACCGCAGGTCAGTACTCCTCACTACACTATGCCTCTAAACACAACAAAGCAAGACAACAGATCCAGCTAAACTATGAAGAGTGACGCTGTGCTCTTACCGCAGGCCAATACTCAACACTAAACTATGCCTTTACACCACAAATCAAGACAACAGATACAGCTAAACTATGAAGAGTGACGCTGTGCTCTTTCCACAGTCCAATACTCAACACTACACTATGCCTCTAAACACCACAAAGCAAGGCAACAGATCCAGCTAAACTATGAAGAGTGACGCTGTTCTCTTACCGCAGGCCAATACTCAACACTACACTATGCCTCTTAACACCACAAAGCAAGACAACAGATCCAGCTAAACTATGAAGAGTGACGCTGTGTTCTTACCACAGGCCAATACTGAACACTACACTATGCCTCTAAACACCACAAAGTAAGACAACAGATCCAGCTAAACTATGAAGAGTGACGCTGTGCTCTTACCACAGGCCAATACTCAACACTACACTATGCCTATAAACACCACAAAGCCAGACAACAAATCCAGCTAAACTATGAAGAGTGATGTGCACTTATCGCAGGCCAATACTCAACACTACACTGTTCCTCTAAACACCAAAAAGAAAGACAACAGATCCATCTAATCTATGAAGAGTGACGCTTTGCTCTTACCGCAGGTCAGTACTCAACACTACACTGTGCCTCTAAACACCTCGAAACAAGACAACAGATCCAGCTAAACTATGAAGTGTGACGCTGTGCTCTTACCCCACGTCAGTACTCAACACTACATTATGCCTCTAAACACCACAAAGCAAGACAACAGATCCAGCTAAACTATGAAGAGTGACACTGTGCTCTAACCGCAGGCCAATACTCAACACTACACTATGCCTCTAAACACCACAAAGCAAGACAGCAGATCCTGCTAAACTATGAAGAGTGACGCTGTGCTCTTACCGCAGGTCAGTACTCAACACTACACTGTGCCTCTAAACACCACAAAGCAAGACAACAGATCCAGCTAAACTATGAAGAGTGACGCTGTGCTCTTACCGCAGGTCAGTACTCCTCACTACACTATGCCTCTACACACCACAAAGCAAGACAACAGATCCAGCTAAACTATGAAGAGTGATGCTGTGCTCTTACCGCAGGCCAATACTCAACACTACACTATACCTCTAAACACAACAAAGCAAGACAACAGATCCATCTAATCTATGAAGAGTGACGCTATAATCTTACCGCAGGTCAGTACTCAACACTACACTGTGCCTCTAAACACCTCAAAACAAGACAACAGATCCAGCTAAACTATGATAAGTGACGCTCTGCTCTTGCCCCAGGTCAGTACTCAACACTACATTATGCCTCTAAACACCACAAAGCAAGACATCAGATCAAGCTAAATTATGAAGAGTCACGCTGTTCTCTTACCGCAGGCCAATACTCAACACTACACTATGCCTGTAAACACCACAAAGCAAGACAACAGATCCTGCTAAACTATGAAGAGTGACGCTGTACTCTTACCGCATGCCAAAACTCAACACTAAACTATGCCTCTAAACACCACGAAGCAAGACAACAGATCCAGCTAAACTATGAAGAGTGACGCTGTGCACTAACCGCAGGCCAATACTCAACACTACACTGTACCTCTAAACACCACAAAGCAAGACAACCGATCCAGCTATTCTATGAAGAGTGACGCTGTGCTCTTACCACAGGTCAGTACTCAACACTACACTGTGCCTCGAAACACCAAAAAGTAAGACAACGGATCCAGCTAAACTATGAAGAGAGACGCTGTGCTCTTACCGCAGGTCATTACTCCTCACTACACTATGCCTCTAAACACTACAGAGCAAGACAACAGATCCAGTTAAACTATGAAGAGTAACGCTGTGCTCTTACCGCAGGCCTATACTCAACACTACACTATGCTTCTAAACACCACAAAGCCCGACAACAGATACAGCTAAACTATGAAGAGTGACACTGTGCTCTTACCGGAGGCCAATACTCTACAATACACTATGCCTCTAAACACCACAAAGCAAGACAACAGATCCAGCTAATCTATTAAGAGTGACGCTGTGCTCTTACCGCAGGTCAGTAATCAACACTACACTGTGCCTCTAAACACCACAGAGCAAGACAACAGATCCAGCTAAACTATGAAGAGTTACGCTCTGCTCTTACCGCAGGTCAGTACTCCTCACTACACTATGCCTCTAAACACCACAAAGCTAGAAAACAGATCCAGCTAAACTATGAAGAGTGATGCTGTGCTCTTACCGCAGGCCAATATTCAACACTACACTATGCCTCTAAACACAACAAAGCAAGACAACAGATCCAGCTAAACTATGAAGAGTGACGCTGTGCTCTTACCGCAGGACAATACTCAACACTAAACTATGCCTTTACACCACAAATCAAGACAACAGATCCAGCTAAACTATGAAGAGTGACGCTGTGCTCTTTCCACAGCACAAATACTCAACACTACACTATGCCTCTAAACACCACAAAGCAAGACAACAGATCCTGCTAAACTATGAAGAGTGACGCTGTGTTCTTACCACTGGCCAATACTGAACACTACACTATGCCTCTAAACACCACAAAGTAAGACAACAGATCCAGCTAAACTATGAAGAGTGACGCTGTGCTCTTACCACAGGCCAATACTCAACACTACACTATGCCTCTAAACACCACAAAGCTAGACAACAGATCCAGCTAAACTATGAAGAGTGATGTGCACTAATCGCAGGCCAATACTCAACACTACACTCTTCCTCTAAACACCAAAAAGAAAGACAACAGATCCATCTAATCTATGAAGAGTGACGCTGTGCTCTTACTGTAGGTCAGTACTCAACACTACACTGTGCCTCTAAACACCTCGAAACAAGACAACAGATCCAGCTAAACTATGAAGTGTGACGCTGTGCTTTTACCCCAGGTCAGTACTCAACACTACATTATGCCTCTAAACACCACAAAGCAAGACATCAGATCTAGCTAAACTATGAAAAGTGACGCTGTTCTCTTACCTCAGGCCAATACTCAACACTACACTATGCCTCTAAACACCACAAAGCAAGACAGCAGATCCTGCTAAACTATGAAGAGTGACGCTGTACTCTTACCGCAGGCCAATACTTAACACTACACTATGCCTCTAAACACCACGAAGCAAGACAACAGATCCAGCTAAACTATGAAGAGTGACGATGTGCACTTACCGCAGGCCAATACTCAACACTACACTGTGCCTCTAAACACCACAAAGCAAGACAACAGATCCAGCTAATCTATGAAGTGTGACGCTGTGCTCTTACCGCAGGTCAGTACTCAACACTACACTGTGCCTCTAAACACTACAAAGCAAGACAATAGATCCAGCTAAACTATGAAGAGTGACGCTGCGCTCTTACCGCAGGTCAGTACTCCTCACTACACTATGCCTCTAAACACCACAAAGCAAGACAACAAATCCAGCTAAACTATGAAGAGTGACGCTGTGCTCTTACCGCAGGCCAATACTCAACACTACACTATGCTTCTAAACACCACAAAGTAAGACAACAGATGCAGCTAAACTATGAAGAGTGACGCTTTGCTCTTACCGCAGGCCACTACTCAACAATACACTATGCCTCTAAACACCACAAAGCAAGACAACAGATCCAGTTAATCTATGAAGAGTGATACTGTGCTTTTACTGCAGGTCAGTACTCAACACTACACTGTGCCTCTAAACACCACAAAGCAAGACAACAGATCCAGCTAAACTATGAAGAGTGACGCTATGCTCTTACCGCAGGACAGTACTCCTCACTACACTATGCCTCTAAACACCACAAAGCAAGACAACAGATCCAACTAAACTATGAAGAGTGATGCTCTGCTCTTACCGCAGGCCAATACTCAACACTACACTATGCCTCTAAACCCCACAAAGCAAGACAACAGATCCAGCTAAACTATGAAGAGTGACGCTGTGCTCTTACCGTAGGCCAATACTCAACACTACACTATGCCTCTAAACACCACAAAGCAAGACAACAGATCCAGCTGAACTATGTAGAGCGACACTGCTCTTACCACAGGCCAATACTCAACATTACACTATGCCTCTAAACACCGCAAAGCAAGACAACAGATCCAGCTAAACTATGAACAGTGACGCTGTGCTCTTACCGCAGGCCAATACTCAACACTAAACTATGCCTTTACACCACAAATCAAGACAACAGATCCAGCTAAATTATGAAGAGTGACGATGTGCTCTTTCCATAGGCCAATACTCAACACTACGCTATGCCTCTAAACACACCAAAGCAAGACAACAGATCAAGGTAAGGAGTACTGCATAGCTTCCAGAAAGTTTATTTGAAATGTCTTGAATAGATTGGAGCAAGTCCCTTGGACCTTCTTCCGATGAGAATGACCTCCCCACCCCTCCTTCGAGGCGTCTGTGTGAATAGTCAACGAGGGGGGAGATGGCTGAAGAAGTACCGACTTCTTTAGTTGCCTGGCTTGGGACCAAGGCCTGAGAAGAGTACGTAGACGAAGCGGAACTGGTCTTCTCATATCTCTTCGCGCGTTTGATTCATAACTTCTCCAAACTCCGGTTGCATCCTTTAGCTGTGCTCTTAGCACCGGGTCTGTTACCGAAGCAAACTGGAGAGAACCCAGCACTCTCTCCTGTTCATGTCTTGATATCCTTTCGGAATCCAGAAGTCTCTTGACAGAACCAGCTATCTCCTTCCTCTTCTTCGCCGGGATGGAGAATCGGTGTGACACTAGGTCCCAGTGGATTCCCAACCACTGGAACTTTTGAGATGGAAAAAGTCGAGACTTTTTTCTGTTGATCTTGAAGCCTAGATACTCTAGGAACTGGATCACCTGCAGGGAAGCTTGCAAGCATTCTGTCTTGGATACTGCTCATGCCAGCCAGTCGTCCATTTAGGCTACCACCTGGATTCCCTTTAGGCGTAATTGTTTGAGAGCTACGCTCGCAAGCTTCGTGAAGATCCTTGGGGCTATGTTTAGCCCGAATGGCATGGCTTTGAAGGCGTAGAGTCTTCGATGTAGCTTGAACCCTAGGTAGGGGGAGAGTCGGCGATTGATTGGAACGTGCCAATAGGCGTCTGACAAATCTATGGAGACGGTAAATGCCCTCTTGGGCAGTAAGGTCCTTATGTGTTGCAGCGTTAGCATCTTGAATTTGCAGTTCTCTATGAACTTGTTGAGTGGCAACAAGTCCAGAATGACTCTGAGTTTTTCTGAGTCCTTCTTGGGAACACAAAACAGCCTCCCTTGGAATTAGATGGACTTCACCCTTCGGATCACTCTTTCTCCAACAGTTCTTGAATGTACTCCTCCAGAACGGAGGTGGAGTGTTGAAAAAATCGAGTGCACGGGGTTGGAGTGCTGTACCAGCTCCAACCTAGTCCATTCTTGAGTAGGCTTTGGGCCCAGGGATCGAAGGTCCACCGATCCCGAAAATTCTTAAGTCTCCCTCCTACCGGTATCACCTCACTTTGACTGCTGTCCTGAGGTCTTGCCTCCCTGACTGCGACCACCCCTGAATCCCCTCCCCCTTGAGGGGCGTCTAGGCAAGCCTCTGGCTGCTCCTCTATGCTTTGCTCGAAAGGTAGTTGACTGCCCTTCGAATGTTGGGTTAAATGCCGGGGACTGCGTCGACACGGCTTAGGGTACCCACTGGAATGTGGTCGGGGTTTGTGCCACCATCTGGGGCACTGAAGGCATAGGCAATTGCTGTTGCTGTTGCTGTATGAATGGCTTGGCTGGCCGAGAGGGTAGCCTTGTCTTCTTAGTCCTCCTCTTTGGTTGGGGACCCTCATCCGGGGAAGACTTTCTCTTGAGAGATAGACCCCACTTCTGGAGAAGGTTTCTATTCTCCGGTCGCGGCCTTATCTACAACCTCCTTGACCGCTTCGCTAGGGAAGAGGTCTTTGCCCCAAATGTTGGAGGAGATTAGTTTCCTTGGCTCGTGCCTCACCGCAGCCAAGGCGGACACGAACTCCCTACAAGCTCTCCTCACCTTGACGAAGCTGTAAAGGTCCTTCGTCACTGTGGCCAGGTGAGTCTTAGCCACTACCATGAACATCTCCTGAACCTTGGGGTCACTTGCCATTGTCTCAAGAGTGGTTTGAAGAGACATTGAGGCAGCCAGTCTTTCTTTCGTCTCGAGCTCCCTTCGCAAAAGAAAGTCAGACAGCTTGGGGAGGTTCTCGCCGAACTGACGTCCGACAATGTCAGCCTCCAACTTCCCGACTGAGAAGGTAAGATGGACGTCCTTCCAGTCCTTGTGGTCCATGGGTAGGACCAGAGACAAAGGTTTACACTCCTCCAAGGAGGGGCATGGCTTGCCAGCCTCAACTGCTTTTAGCACAGCCCCAAACCCTTTCTGCATAAAGGGGAAGGCTCTATCAGGAAAGGACACAAAGGAAGGGTGCTTCTTACTCAAAGCAGGAACCTTTGAGTTTGTGAAGCCCCTCTCTTTCATCGAGCACGGTAGCAAAGCTTGAGCCTTAGCATGGTCCATAACTATGACCTCTTTCGGCTCTGTCTCCTCCTTTGAAGCTGGTTCCTTCTTCAGACGGACATAACAGTCCGGATATGACCCCTTGCTGGGCCAGAATTCCACCTCCTCAAGGGGAACTGAGCCCAGCTTCTCCGACATGATGATCTTTCCAGTCGTCATCGGCATGTGCTCAGCATACCTCCAAGGGTTAGCATCAGAGCACAAGGGAAGGTCTTTCACGCTGATCCTCCTCTGGGGCCCACGTGACGCTGCAAGTCTCCGCATCTCCAGCTCCATTGTAGCCGCCTTCTCATTATTCTCCCTCTGCATCTGTTGGATCATCCCAACGATGGAGGAAAGGGTCTTTCCCAGCTCTTCTGGGAGAGCGGACAATGTAGAGGGAATAGGTTCAGAGGCCTGAACCGAAGTAGCCGACACCTCGTCGGCCTCTTCCTCTTCAATGTCTGGAGCCTGATCTTCATCCTGGTCTTCTGCCAGAAGGTCCTCTTCCAGACGCTCCGACACCTCCGACATCCTGTCGTCCAACTGGATGTCCTGCAGAGCGACCGCGACTTCAGCATCCACAGGGATCTAAACTATTGGTATCTCCACTTGAGGCTGGGGAATCACTGCTTCAGCTGACGCTCTGGGGAAAAGGTAAGCCCTCATCTTCTCACTTGGAAGATAGGGCCCAGAGGTGTTCTTCTGGAAACCCCTTACCCAGGCACGAAGCTTCTCCCTTGCTGCATCCCTTGACTCCGCCGTCCTAGGGGAGTCAAAAGCCTCAGCAATCAGGTTTGTGCACACGTTACATACCTGCGGGTCCCAATACCGAAGATCACCTTTGGAGACAGCGCATGCTGCGTGCCTCTTACACAAATCATGTCCACAGAGGTTCTTGCTGCGGACGTTGCTGAAGACGCTTCCACACTTCGGATGGGCCTCCTGTAAAGAGAAGAAATTTCCATGAGTATCAAGTGAACTACGTATCACTGGATATACATAGCTTCACAATTAAACAGAAAGGAAAGACACACACTTGTGTTTCCCGCACAGTCAATTGCTGCAACCTTCCAGATAATAAAATCGTATGGTTAATCTATCTTAAAATGAAAAATTTCCAGAGGAAATAGGTGTAGCTCACACCTAAAGGAGGATTCTAAAGTACCGGATAGTAGACAAGAAAGAACTCACTTTCTTTATCTGTAAGGCAACACCAAAGGGCTGTGCAAGATAACACAGAAGTGTTAGAAAACACAGTGTTGTAACAATACTATACTATAGTTTTCTCCCTACAGTATATACTATACTGAAGA
>NC_090725.1:313494972-313502472 GCF_036898095.1 Palaemon carinicauda | reverse complement strand
TGCCTACACACACTTCCTCACATTATATCCCGATGTCTTCTACCCAGAACTACAGCATACGACCAGTGTTCCAACTAGCATGGCATCTACTGCGATAGATATATGATGGGATCCCAGTGTTAGCAAGATTCAGACATTTTGTACTAAAACATTTGGCATCTGCTAAATGCACATACACCAAAATGTAAGAAATGGGCCTTTGTCATAAGGCCTCAAATCTATGGTCGTTGGCCCTGCACATCGTTTTGAAGAATGATGAATCCTCCCCAACATCACCATCATCACTACCTATTTTCGAAACACTATAGTATTTTCGACCCTTGACCTCCTGAAGGTGTATAATCAGGTGCCCATGATCAGAGAAAATATTCCGAAGACTGGCATCACCATCCCCTTCGGCACATAAACTTTCAATTGCTCCTGCTTTGCCCTTTATAATATAGGGGCCATATTCCAATGACTAATGGATGTTGTATTAGGGGACCTCCTATTCTATGTACCTAGGTAACATACCAATATTCTCCACCTCCAAAGAGGACCACCTATGAAACTTATACCTCGTACTCAATCCCCTACCAGCCATTCCCATCACTCTTAGCCCAATCTATAACTTCCTCAAGTTCCAGCCAAAAAAACTGAAGTGGGGCCTTCTTCAGGAGGTAGCCTTCTTCATTCATAGAAAGCTCTATCAACTGTTACTGCCCTCTCCTTTCCGGTGTCAACTGCACGCCTATTCTCCCCTGATCCTAGTGACGTCGCTGCAGGGCGGTACTCAAAAGATCACCAGTTTGCCCTGCCCGCCGGCCCTCTTCAGTATAAAACTTTCCAAGGCAGAATACAGCTACTCGACCTTCAACTATGGTCTACAGGTGGTGCATTTGGTAGTCTGTTACTTCTGACTCTTTCGAAAGGCCACTTCCTTCACACTTACCATCAATGACCTTAGATGTCAGGATGCCTGAAAACTTTAAATCAATCAATCAATCAGACTTACCACATGACAGAGTAATGCCTTCACATGACAGTCCAATTCCTGGCTTGCCCATGAACGCCGACATCATTCTGCCATTTCTGAAAACAGCTGTCCCATTCAACACACACCTGGTAAATGGAGGCCTATTGCCGACAGCGTTTCCAGAAACATACTGGGTGCTGACACCCGCCATTGTTCATAGCTCCTTCGGGGTTTTATGTTTAGATTGATTATTTTCACTTATTATATATCTTAAGAACTTAAGAAAGTGTTTCAGTTGAAAACCTTTTGGTTTTACGGGACAAATGATTTTAAATGTTCAGTAATTATAATACCTGCTATTTTTCTCAAAATTACTAAATCTTGATTAATCATACACCGATTGGCAGCAATTATCATTGAAATTATAATACCAGATAATTGGCAATCATTCATTCCTTCCTAATGCTACTTTGATGGACGTCCTTTTGATATTATTTCTTCCCCAGACGGTCAGTCCGAATGTGAATTAACCACAGATGGAACATGAATTTTTTTTTCTTTTTGTTATCCAGAAATATTACTTAACTATTAACTAATTTGCTTTGAAATTTCTTAACCTTACTTCGTATATCTCTAACATTCTTTAAGTCTCACTGAAGATTTGAAATAAATTTTACACTGTTAGAAAACCCCGTAATTTCAATCGCAAAGTCTCCGTAAAAATATACTGTTCTTAACCGTATTCCAGAAATATGCAGGCGACCGTAATTTTCCCTTACTTTGTTTATATCCTTTTAGGGGGTTAGTTACCGTAATTTTCCCTTACTTTGTTAATATCCTTTTAGGAGGTTAGTTACCGTAATATCACTTCTTTACGTCAATATATCCGTTTTTAAAAGGGTAAAAATCCTGGAATAAATGTTGCCAGACTTTCACCGTTGTCTTAATGCAAATTTTTTACAGTGTAGCCTTCGGATTATTCTCTCTCTCTCTCTCTCTCTCTCTCTCTCTCTCTCTCTCTCTCTCTCTCTCTCTCTCTCTCTCTCTCTCTCTCTCTCTCTCTCTCTCTCTCTCTCTCTCTTTTTAACAATAAAAACTTTATTATTCATATATCTTTTCCTTCATCCGGATCCCTTTAATAAACTATTGCGAAAATATGCTTTGCACACCAAATTTTGTTATTTTATATGTGTTAAATTTAAGCTATTAATTGTTATTTTCTTGTCATTATTTTTCGGATAAATTGAAGAAAAAATGTTAGCTTAAAGATTTTCTTTACTTATTAGTAAGTGAGTATACCTGATAATGATGAAATCGTATTTTTAGCAGGAGTTATAGTATTTGTAATCTACTTTTCCATTTAAATTCGCCGGTTTTCCCCTTGAGCCAGAATTACAATAGTCAAGGACGTTGCCCGCATCGTTTCAACCATTCCATTCCAGCCTGAGGAAGAGAGGCGAACCTATTGAAATGGATAGCTGTAAACTATTTCTGTTTTTTTTCCTAAATTGTAAACTGTATATCACATACTCGATTTGTGACTTATCCTGGAATATTTTATGTTTTTCCAAACAACGTAGTCTTCTCTAAACCATCTACGAAAGACATGAAATCTTTCATTAATATAACTTCCTCGAACAGAGCTCAACCCACCACACCTATCCAAGGTTTAATTAATGCTGCTACTCACTCCTCGCCCATATTCTTTTGAAGCAATGTGACGTCTTACTTCCCTGTCTTTTATTCCCTCTTCTACAAATCTATGGAATGGTCTTCCTGTCAGCTGTAGAAATGCTGATGCTCGTAATTTTAAAAGAGGCTCTAATAATACTTTTATTTCCTAGGGGTCGCTGCTTTAATATGTCATTTTTTCTAAGGATATCTTTTTAGTGTACACGTGTCTTTAGTCAGCATAGCGATATTATTTTTTTTTTTTTCATTCCGATGCTTATAAATCAGTATGTTTTTACCTTCTATACTTGTGGCATTCTACATTTATAAAAGCCATTTAGCATATTTGGTTGGCTTAAGCACGTTTCTCTTTTTCATTATGGTGTGTATAAATCAGTATGTTTTTATTTTCTATACTTGTGGCATTCTACATTTATAATGGCCATTTAGCATGTTGATTGCGTGTTAAATATAGATCTTGGTCAAAACGTATCAATGATTAAAGTAATAAGAAGAAGGATATAGTAAACTGATTATATAAAAGGATTTTTTCTAGTAGTTTAGGTTCTTCTAGATTTTTTGTAAAATCAAAATGGGTCAATTTTCATATATATTCTGTTTGTTTTATATTATCATTAAAATTATTGTGTTTTTATCATCGTTATTAATGTTATTGTTATTGTCTTTTTTTTCAGATATATTATTTTTTTTGTAACATTGCCATTATTATTATTGTTTTTAAGTTTTTAGATTATTTTTTTTTTTTATATTTTTATAGTTATATTCTTTTTTTTTAAATGTTGTCATTCCTATAAATGTTAGTATCTTTCTTCAGATATATTCTTTTTTTTTCTTTTTTCTTTTTTAATTTTTTTCATTACTATTACTGTTATTATCATTTTTACAGATATATTTTGTTTTTGTAATATTGTCATTACTATCATTGTTTCCATCTTTTCAGATGTATTCTGATTTTTTATAATATCGTCATTACTATTATTGTCTTTATCTTTATTATGATTTAAACAGATAAAATAACAATAGCTAACGTAGGTATCTTCAACATAATTTTCTTTTCTCCTTGCGTTGTCGTGTTATAAAAAATAAAATGAACAGATCTCGGTTTTTCATTTCACAATTTCTTTGTATTTATAACAATCCTTGCACTCGTAAAAGAAGATTTATATATAACAACTCCTCCACCTCCCCCTTTCTCTTTCTATCTTCCTCTCTTCCTTTTATTTCTTCCAAAATGGCTCTTTGGTTGCTAAGTCTGACACTAATTTCTGCCAAAACTGTTATTTGTCTCTTTGGAGGCACCTTCTCCCGAAACCAGATTTTTCTTGCTCGCGTCTTTGTTTTGAACGTCTTCCTCAATTTATTCTTAGCTTTAATCCTTTATTCTCACTTTCTTTGATTATTTATTTATTCATCTTTTTTTTTTTTTTTTTTTTGTAGTCTACTACGAGTACAATTATAGATTGTGCTCTCCCTTTCAAAACATATTCAGTAAAATCTATTAAAAAAATTCTTTCCCAATTGTTTATTTTTCTCTTCAATTATTTTCTCATTTTGGGGGTTTAATTATTAATACATTTACCTTATCTTTGTTGTCTACTACCCTTATTAATGTTGTTGTCCATTTTAAAACATATTCGATAAAATTTTGTTTTACCTTTTCTTTCCCATATGTTTATGGATTTCTGTGTAGCTTCAGTTGAACGGGGTTTTAATCCTATTTATTCCTTATCGTCAAAACATCTTCGCCACTATTATCTCTACATTAAGGGGTCGGTTGCCTGATGCGCCCTCTCCAATGCCTTCTATGAAAAGCATCATAAAGAACAGTGGTTGATAAGTGGGGATTGAAGTCCTATATAATAGTTATAATCATAGATATAATTGATATTCCTAGTAAGTGACTGATTGTCGAGAATCATATTTTTTCACCATTATATACCCAACAAATTACAGAAAGGACTTGATATTTCTTCGGATTAAAGGTTTAGAGGCCTCCCATGAATGGCAGAGGAAAGGGAAAGTGACATTCTCCTAGCATACAGGACAATGCCCTAGAGACTGATCATCCCATTTCCATTCAAGCTAGGATCATGGAGGCCCAGGCAATGTGTAGACCTATAGGCTCCCTTAAACACCCCAATCTTAGCTCACAAGGATGATGAGGCTGTAGACAATAAAGGAACCAATGAGTTTGAGCCGGACTTGAACCCCTGTCTGGAGATCACTAATCAGGGACATTACCAAATAGGCCACCACAACCCTGCTATCATATAAAGGTTTCTTTAGTCGCTCCCCTCCTCACGATATTCAAATTTGGTTTCCTTTTATTGATATTTATCATTACTTCATGATAGGCTCTAATATATACTTTGCTTTTATTTTAGTTCCACTTTTTTAATCTTAATTCAATTATTTGAAAACGTCTCTTAGAAACTTGAGGTGATTTTACGAGAGAATCAATAACATATTAGATTTCTTTCCAAAATATCTCTGAAATATTTGAATTATAAAAGACTTTCCATCCTTATGGTCAACTATTTAGATACCTACATGAAAAAATCAAATAAATAAATAAAGAATCCCATTGTAATATCTTATCTCCAACAGCAGCAATTTCAAGTAGTATTTTCTTGAAATGATATCTCTAATTTTTTTTTATATACTGTATACTCTTTTGTAATCAATTCTCTAAAGATGTTTTGATGTCAATAAGGTTCCAGAAATAGTTCCTTAAACATCTATCACACATTTTTCAGGTTAGATAAACCTTTTACTAAATAACTTTGGGTTATCTTCTTACTTTTTAGTTTAGTTTACTGTTTATCCTGAACATCCTTATACTCTGTAGTCCCAGAGTAGTTTAGCCAGACCAGCTTTAGCTTGATGTTAGGATCATTTTGATGCTGTATTGTATTATAAATTTTCTATAGAAACTCCAATCGAGAAGCTTTTAGCCTCTGTATCATGTCGTTTCTTATATTGTTTCTGAGCAAGTCTTGAGCATTCACTGGCGATGTGGTGAATGGTTTCTTATTTTGGCATAAATTTCCTGCACTTTGGCTGGATGCTAGTTCCATCTATAAGCTCGTTGAATATATCTTGTTCTTAAGGCCTGATCTTATACTGCCATTATCATCCCTTCAGTTTCCTCCTTAAGTTCTCCTCTCTGTAGCCACTGCCATGTTTTATAAATGTTTAAATGTTTAAAGGTCGTTCATGAATGGCAGAGGCAAGGGATAGTGACATTGCCCTAGCACGTAGGACAATGCTCTAGAGAATGACCATATATACATGTGATCAGCGCCCAAGCCCCCTCTCCACCTAAGCTAGGACCAGGGAGGACCAGACAGTGGCTGCTGATAACTAAGCAGATAGACCTATAGGCTCCCCCAAACCCTTAACCTTACCTCACAAGGATGGTAAGGTTGCAGAAATTAAAGGAACTAACGAGTCTGAGCGGGTCTCGAACCCCCTACTGGCAATCACCAGGCAAAGACGATACCAATCAGGCCACAACAACCCTAAATTCTCCAGTTTGCCTCAGTAATTGTCCATGCATTTGTTTTCTTTACCATTCTTATCTCTGTTTTTCCTTTTCTCTCCTTATACACTTCTGCGTCTTCATCTTACTTTATTAGGTTTCCTTCCCATGCGCTCTTTCGCCATTCATCTTCACTGGTCTGAGGTACTATCCTTTTGCTGTACTTTTGTTGTTGACACAATCTTCTATACTGATGAGTCCTTTTCCTTCTTCTTCAGTTTCCTTCCTAAGTTTTCTCTGTAGCCACTGCCAATTTTCTTTACCGGCCAATTCTTTAGTTGGACTCAGTAATTGTTTATGCATTTGTTTTATTTTCCAATCTTTTAGTATTTTTTTTCTCTCCTTATACTCTCCTCGGTCTTCATCCTACTTTATAAGGTTTTCTTCCCGTGCACTCTTTAGCCATTCATCTTCACTGGTCTTAAGGTACTGGCCTTTGGCTCTACTTTTGATGTTGACACAATCTTCTATACTAAAGAATCCTTTTCCTCCTTCACTGTGTGGTATATAGAACCTCTCAATATTCGCTCTTGGGTGCAATGCTTTGTGCATGTTCAATACCTTTCTAGTTTTTCTATATATGTTGCATAGCTCTTGCGTCTTCAACTCCACTATTCCACCACAGTACCTGATAACTGGTACTGCCCAGCTGTTTATAGACTCTACCATATTACCAGAGTTGAGCTTTGACTTCCTTATAGCATTAATTCTAATAGTCAGGCCTTCGCCATCATGAGGCGCAATACTACACAGTACTCTAGAAGTTTTATTCCAGCTGTGACCTAGTTGTGAAATGATCTTCCTAATTGGGTAGTTGAATTGGTAGAACTTCAAAAGTTTAAACTCACATCAAATGTTTTTATGTTAAACAAGCTTACATAAGCCCTTTTATAGTTTATTTATCAAATATCATTTTTAATATTGTTAATGTTTTTGAAATATTTTATTTTAATTTTCAATACTTCTTATATCGTTTATTTATTTCCTTATTTCCTTTCTTTACTTGGCTATTTTTCCCTGTTAGAGCCCTTGGACTTATAGTATCTTGTTTTTCCAAGCTTGGCTAATAATAATAATAATAATAATAATAATAATAATAATAATAATAATAATAATAATAATAATAATAATAATTGATTATTTGCATGTATTCTCTTCTGACCGTTTCCTTTTATCTCTTATCATTTTATTGCCCCTCCTTCTATTACCCCTAAGTTTGTAGAGCCTGCTTCGTCTATTTCTGTAATGAGATTTCCATCTGGCAGCTTTATCTCTTCAGTCTGTTACTTTTCCTATCTCTTTGTTAACTAGG
>NC_090725.1:313475786-313479472 GCF_036898095.1 Palaemon carinicauda | reverse complement strand
GGTTTCCAAACTTATAGATCAGACAGAAAAAATAGGAATCAAGGGGGAACCGCAATATATGGAAGAGACATAAATCAAGGAAAAGTATGTGAAAAATACAGCAACACAGAATGTGAATTGATTGCGGGTAGAATTTGAATTTGAAAAACTAATGAATATTGTAGTTTACAGACCCCCAAACACTAAGGAGTTTGACATAATAATAGAAAAAATAGATGATATATGTAGAAACCATAAAGACTGGAATATACTCCTATCCGGAGATTTTAACTTTCCTTTCGTGGATTGGAAAGAACGGATAGAAGAAAGTGGTTGTATGTATACATATAAAAAAGATAGTAATAGTAGCGCAGAAGATAAGAGGCAATTTGAAAAGCTTCAAGATATGCTATTAGAACATAATATGCAACAAATAAACCACATTCCAACAAGAAAGGAAAATGTCCTAGATCTAGTATTTGTGAATGAGGTGAATTATGTTAAAGAAATAATAGTGTATAACACGGGAATTTCAGACCACAATGTCATAGAATTGATAGTTCATTCCAAAGCAAGTGATCACAGAATTAATAAAAGCACAAAACTTTGGGAAGGATATGGAAAATATAACTTTTACAGTAAGAATATAAAATGGTCAGAAATAAATGAAGAACTGAATAAAGAATGGAAAAATGTATTTATAAGTGATAATATACAGGTAAATACGGATATACTGTACAAAATACTGGAGAAAATTGTTGAAAAATATGTACCGAAAAAAAACAATAAACAAAAGACGTGCATACCAAGAGACAGAAGAATCTTATTTCAGAAAATTAAAAAGTGGAAGAAAAATCTTGCAAAAGAAAAAAATGTGTGGAAAATGAGGGAAATAAAATGTAAGATAGAAAATGCAGAACAAAAGATTATACAGTCGAAAGAAAATGAAAAAAGGGACTTAGAAGAAAGGACACTTCAAAATATAAAAAGAAACCCCAAAGTACTTTACTCCTATGCAAAAAAGATGAATAAAAGGAGAATAGAAATAGGCCCTCTAAGAATTGAAGGACGGCTAACGAATGAAAAAAAGGAAATATGCAACATATTAGCAGAAAAAATATAAGAGTGAGTTCACGCCAAGAATTGCGAATGAGAATAATGAAACAGAAATGAGAGAAGAAAATGTTGAATATCTAACAGATATAGATATTAATGAAGCAGATATTGTCACGGCTATAAACGAAATTAAAAATGGATCGGCAGCCGGACCAGATGGAGTTCCAGCGATTTTGTTAAAAAAAACTGCAAACACTATCGCGAAGCCACTTGCAATACTGCTAAGACAGAGTATAGATATGAGCGAGATATATGTTAAACATAAATTAGCTTATATAACCCCTATCTTCAAAAGTGGATCAAGACTAGAGGCAAGCAATTATAGACCTGTTAGTCTAACATCACATATTATGAAAGTGTATGAGAGGGTAATAAAAAAGAAAATAATGAACCATTTGGTCAAAAATAATTTGTTTAATATGGGTCAACACGGTTTCGTACCTGGAAAAAGTACACAGACCCAACTGATAGCTCACTATGAAAACATATACAATAATATGATAAATGAAAAAGACACAGATGTGATCTATCTAGATTTTGCAAAAGCCTTTGACAAGGTAGACCATAACATATTGGAGAAAAAAATGAGAAAGCATAATATTGTGGGAAAGATAGGAAAATGGGTAAAAGAATTCCTGCAAAACAGAAAACAGATAGTGGTTGCAAATGACGAGAAATCAGATGAAGCCCAGGTAATATCTGGTGTGCCCCAAGGTACGGTATTAGCTGCACTGCTATTTGTTATTATGATCTCAGACATAGACTGTGATGTTGAAAACTCCGTAGTGAGAAGTTTCGCCGATGACACAAGAATAAGTAGAGAAATTACTTGTGATGAAGATAGGAACTCACTACAAAGAGATCTAAACAAAATATATGAATGGGCGGAGATAAATAGGATGGTATTTAACTCCGATAAATTCGAATCAATAAATTATGGAAACAGAGAAGGAATGGTGTATGCATACAAGGGACCTAATAATGAGACAATCACAAACAAGGAAGCAATTAAAGACCTTGGTGTAATTTTAAATAGGAATATGTTATGCAACGACCAAATAGCAACACTGTTGGCTAAATGTAAAGCAAAAATGGGAATGTTATTCAGACACTTTAAAACAAGAAAAGCTGAACACATGATTATGCTTTACAAAACTTATGTGCGTAGTACACTCGAGTACTGCAATGTGATATGGTACCCACACTACCAACAGGATATTGCGCAAATAGAGAGTGTACAAAGGTCCTATACTGCTAGAATAGAAGAAGTTAAGGACCTTGATTACTGGGAAAGACTGCAATTTTTAAAACTATACAGTCTAGAAAGGAGAAGAGAACGCTACATGATAATACAAGCATGGAAGCAAATAGAAGGAATTGCTGAAAACATCATGGAGCTTAAAGTATCAGAAAGAGCAAGCCGAGGTAGATTAATAGTGCCAAAAAGCATTCCAGGTAAACTGAGAAAGGCGCACAGGACATTAATCCACTACGCACCAGCATCGATAATGCAGCGACTATTTAATGTGCTGCCAGCTCATCTAAGAAACATATCAGGAGTGAGCGTAGATGCATTTAAAAATCAGCTCGATAAATACCTAAGATGCATCCCAGACCATCCAAGACTGGAAGATGCAAAATACACCGGAAGATGTATTAGCAACTCTCTGGTAGATATACGAGGTGCCTCACACTGAGGGACCTGGGGGAACCCAAACAAAAAATAAGGCAATAAGGCAATAAGGCTCTCTCTCTCTCTCTCTCTCTCAAAAGAAAAAGAAAAAGTTAGCGTATCGTGGAAAACACAAGAAAATACATATAATGGAAATGAAACCAGTCATAGATTTAGTTAAATCTCTCTCTCTCTCTCTCTCTCTCTCTCTCTCTCTCTCTCTCTCTCTCTCTCTCTCTCTCTCTCTCTCTCTCTCTTCTGGCTAAAGAAAAAGTTAGCTTATCGTGGAAAACAAAAGAAAATGTATATAATGGAAATGAAACCAGTTATAGATTTAGTTAAATCTCTCTCTCTCTCTCTCTCTCTCTCTCTCTCTCTCTCTCTCTCCTCTCTCTCTCTCTCTCTCTCTCTCTCTCGATTCTGGCAAAAGAAAAAGTTAGTCTAATGTGGAAAACAAAGGAAAATGCATATAATGGAAATGAAGCCAGTCATAGATTTAGTTAAATCTCTCTCTCTCTCTCTCTCTCTCTCTCCTCTCTCTCTCTCTCTCTCTCTCTCTCTTTTATGGTAATATATTAAATCTCTCTCTCTCTCTCTCTCTCTCTCTCTCTCTCTCTCTCTCTCTCTCTCTCTCTCTCTCTCCTCTCTCTCTCTCTCTCTCTCTCTCTCTCTCTTTTATGGTAATATATTAAATCTCTCTCTCTCTCTCTCTCTCTCTCTCTCTCTCTCTCTCTCAAAAGAAAAAGAAAAAGTTAGCTTATCGTGGAAAACACAAGAAAATACATATAATGGAAATGAAACCAGTCATAGATTTAGTTAAATATCTCTCTCTCTCTCTCTCTCTCTCTCTCTCTCTCTCTCTCTCTCTCTCTCTCTCTTCTGGCTAAAGAAAAAGTTAGCTTATCATGGAAAACAAAAG
>NC_090725.1:313468286-313473286 GCF_036898095.1 Palaemon carinicauda | reverse complement strand
AGGAAGGAAGTTTTGTTGTTAGTCCTGAGTAAGGTTAGTCAGCATATGGCTGACGCAGAGCATTTGATTAGTGATAAAAAGGATGATTTAGGAGGTGTTAGTGAAGGGAGTGAGGAGGTGGAGAGTGTCAAGGTGAGTGTGTCAGCTGGTCTAACCTTGTTTGAGGATCCTCCTCGTATCGGTACACTGTATAAGGGTCCTGCAAACTTTCCCGAAAGTCCCCTTAACCCTGGATAGGTACGGTCCTCGGACACCCCTTTAAGGGTATACTCGGACGCGAACGACCCCGACGCCAAAAAAAATTCTTGAAAAATCAGTTTTTGCAGTAACCTCCTTTTTTCTTTTGCCAAAAAAAACTTCAATGAATGCTTAAAACAACTGTAAAGATAAATACTACTCATCTGCAGAAAAACTATTTATTATAAATATTTTAAAAAATTAAGTAGGAAAAAAAAAAGACCTGACATAAAAATTCATAAAAAAAAAGTTTATACATATATACACAAATCCTTTTAGGAATTTATTCTCGAATGTTTAGGACACATCTTGATGTATTTTGGATGAAGTCAGACCCATGGAGGTGAAGATCTGAAATGAGAAAAAAAGGGTAACTTTTTTTGGCCAAAAAAAATTGTCCAAATTTCATAAATTTTTTTGGGTACCCAAATGAAATAGGAAGTGGCTAATTTTTTTAGGGAATAAACATATGTTATCCTAAAATAGAAATATGTAAAAAAATCTTCATTATTTTGTATATTACATTTATATCAGGGGCCATATCTAAAGGTAATTTTTTGAGTACTTGGAAATTTCGTAAAAAAATACATATATTTAATATATAATATGATATTTATGCAGGTAAAAATATACCAAAATATCACAAATTCTATAGGGAACAAGAATATATATAGATAGGGCAGCTTACGCTTCGGATATGTCCACAAAATGGCCGCCAACCACACTGACTCAGACTCCCTAATCTGCCACTTGAAATGTAGGAAGGGTATGTCAATTTCAAGGTGTTATTTACTAATCTAATTATTATTGGATATGCATAAAAATTGTATGGTGGGTTGTTGGATAATTTTCGATTATTTTACGACTATAAAATTAAAATTCTGACCCAAAAAATTTTTTTTGAAGGGAAATAAAATCGAAAAAAAAAATGTAAAACAATATTTTAGCTAAAAAAATTTGATGATATTCAATCAAAAAAAAAGTAAACAAAATTTTCCGACAAATAAACATCTAGAGGAATCATTACTCTGTGATAGTTCCTTAGTACGTAGTAATTTTGAAAGAATTGGGAAAAAACGAAAAAATGGCAATCACTGGAAAATCGAACACATACCTATATATACGCCATATCTGGCTAAAAAAAAGATAGGCATGGGTAGCCAGATCATCTAGAAACACTTTCCAACACTATAAAAATATAAGTTTTGCGACACTACTTGCCAATTCCTTACGGTAACATGACTAAGCAAAAAAATGCAAAACAAATAAAAAGGGGCACTCGTGGAAAAATGGCCATTCTAGTATACGGCATTTCAGAAAAAAAAAAATTTCAGCCACGTGCTAGGCAAACCATCAAGGCATATTTTCCGACAAATAAACATATAAATGAAATATTACTCTGTGATAGTTCCTTAGTACGTAGTAATTTTGAAAGAAATGGGAAAAAACGAAAAAATGGCAATCACAGGAAAATCGAACACATACTTATATATACGCCATATCTGGCTAAAAAAAAAATAGGCATGGGTAGCCAGATCATCTAGAAACACTTTCCAACACTATAAAAATATAAGTTTTGCGACACTACTTGCCAATTCCTTACGGTAACATGACTAAGCAAAAAAATACAAAACAAATAAAAAGGGGCACTCGCGGAAAAATGCCCAACATTCTAATATACGGCATCTCAGATAAAAAAAAAAGACATGCACGTGTTAGCCCAACCATCAAGGCACACTTTCTAACACATAAACATGAAAAAAAAATCAATAATATACGGCAATTCCTTACTACGTAGTAAATTTTTACAAATATTGAAAAAAAAAAACAGATATTGGCAACCGCAGTTAAATACCCAATATACCAATAACTACGTCGTATCTGACAAAAACAAAATCACGCATGGGTAGCCAGATCATCTAGACACACTTTCCAACATTAAAAAAGCAAAAGTTTTACGACACTATTTCGCAATATCTTACGGAAAAATGACTTGGCAAAAAAATTTAAAAAAATTAAAAAGGGACACTCGCGGTAAAATGCCCGACATTCTAATATACGACATCTCAGATAAAAAAAAAGACATGCACGTGTTAGCCCAACCATCAAGGCACACTTTCTAACACATAAACATGAAAAAAAAAATGAATAATATACGGCAATTCCTTACTACGTAGTAATTTTTACAAATATTGAAAAAAAACAGAAATTGGTAACCGCAGTTAAATACCCAATATACCAATAACTACGTCGTATCTGACAAAAACAAAGTCATGCATGGGTAGCCAGATCATCTAGACACACTTTCCAACACTAAACAAGCAAAAGTTTTACGACACTATTTGGCAATATCTTACGGAAAAATGACTTGGCAAAAAAATGAAAAAAAATGAAAAAGGGGCACTCGCGGTAAAATGGTCCTCGTGGTGATGAACGACATTTTAACTAAAAAAAAAAACATGCACATGGTAGCCAAACAATCCACCAAGACTTTCCACAACTGATAACCTATACAAGTTGCACCATTCTACGACAATTTCATAATACGTAATAACTTTGATAATTATGCAAACTACCTCAGAAGGGTAAACTCGGACGCGAACGACCCCGACGCGTCTCAGAAATCGGGGAAGGAGTACAGCTACAGCAATGCACATCTGGACACTACTAGAGCGTGTAGGGGAGACACCTCCTGCAGGTCGATCACCCACAAATTCAGTCACAGGGGTGAGTCACGTGAGAAAAACCTGTTTTTTTTTGACGCTCGGGGTCGCAAACGACCCACCGTACCTATCCAGGGTTAAAAGTAGTGGGAATGTGTCTAATAATCCGTTTTTGCCCTTTTCCAATGTACCCTCAGAACCCGTCCCCCTTTCTGATGCTTTGGGTGAGTCAGAGGCAGACCAAGAGTTTAAATTGATAAGTAAGCGTATAGAGTTGAGAAAATTGGAATTTGAGGAAAGCGAACGGGGTAAGCGTCATGAGAGGGAGATGGCAAATATAAAGTTGGAAATGGCTAGGCTGTAGAGTGCAAATTGGGCTAGCTCACCAAGGGTAGGGCTGGAGGAAAAATTAAATTTAGGGGCAGCACTTAAATTAGTGCCTATGTTTCATGACAAAAACGTCCCCGAGTTCTTTAAGGCATTTGAGCGTGTGGCTACCCGATTGTCTTGCCCCACAGAGATGTGGACCGTTCTTATACAATGTAGATTAGTTGGCAAGGCAATTCGGGTATATAATGCCTTAGAGGAGGGAGTAGTACGGGACTATCATAAAGTTAAGAGCTTGGTGCTGAAAGCATATGATCTGGTCCCAGAGGCCTATCGCCTCAGGTTTCGTAATTTTAATGAACACCCGGCACAGTCTTTTGTCGAGTTTACCAGCATAAAGGAGGAACAGTTCGGGCTAGACTTGGATGCCTCCCACACCTTTTTACTACAGCTGTTATTTGGATACTTTGGATCACCTCATCTTGGATCTTCGGATTTACCTTTGGGGTAGTTTGCTCAGGAACTGCCACCCACGGTGTTTCTGAGCTTTTCAGCCTTGGTTTGGCTGGTGTTGGGTGTGGACTTCCTGCGGGCTCAGGCCGTAGTCCAGGAATTGTTCCCGGTCGAGCGGATGCAGGAGGGGCACCTCTGCATCCTTACAGCACGTCTTTTCGTCTGTGCAGCTGTGTGGGGAGCTTGATAGCTCGTGAGGAGGCATGTAGAGAGACTGAGTCCAGGTAATAATTTTCTAGCTATTTTATTTTTGAGAGGACGTTGCTGTGCTTATGCCTCGTGTTTACCTGTTCTCCAGTACTCCCTCTGCCGGCTGTGCTTTGATGTGTGACGTGATGCCTGGTTATTTTCCTGGGAATCTATGCCAGAGTTCCCTGAGGCTTTAAATATTAGCCTAGCCCGGGAGACGCCCTCCCAGTTGTAAATAATACTTCGTTCCTTCTATAATTGGAGAGTTTGGCTTTTTGTACCATTTATATATATTTATACTTTATTAGTTTCTTTCCGTATGGAGAATGTTTTTTTTTTTTATTTGTGATTACTATTATTAATTATAAGGTTTAGCTTTATACTATTGGTAGGAGCTTAGTATTTCTTCACTGCGCTCTCCTCCTTCCTTCCTAACCTTATTTAGTAATAGGTAAGTGTTCTTAATTTGGGCCCCTGATTTATTGCTTATGTGTTGTATATCTATTCATCTATCTTAAGGATTTATATTTTAGAGGTTATGCCATCCTTTCGGATGTTTATTCTAAGGACGTGATTTTTGGTCCTGTGGTCACAAGACTGACCAATATTTGTTTGTTTTGTTAATTTTCATTTGTAGTTTTAAGTATATATTAAACATTGTTAAGTTTTTCTCGTGTTTTCGTTTCCATTGACCCTTTTTAATGGAGCATTTAAAACACTGACCTCTCTTTCCTAGTGCTTTAAAGATCTTGCACCACGGCCTCACCCGAGGTCGTAACAAAGTGGCAGTAATTTAGATTATGCATGAAAATTTGGCAATTGCTTTTTTCAAAGCTTGTGACTCGAAGTAGGTTATTTAAAAAAAACATTTTTAGAAATATTCATGGATTAGGTACAGAAAAATACTTCAACCTCTTTCTATTATGAAATTTCCATTCAGTAATTTAGATTATATATGGAAATTTGGCAATGGCTTTTTTCAAAGCTTGTGACTCGCAGTAGGTTATTTCAAAAACAGTTTAGGAAATATTCTTGGATTAGGTACGGAAAAATACTCCAACCTTTTTTCTC